>NW_026701293.1:0-23447 GCF_030435755.1 Ochotona princeps | reverse complement strand
GAAGGGCATATTGAAGAAGGATCAGCTGAGTGGTTCTTGTGGGAGAACAACTCCATTTGGATCACTAACTTCACACACCATCAGGCTTCCAAGCAGCTCTCAAGGAAACTCAGTTTTCACACTCTATGCTTAGTGGCCTTTGAGTGCATTATCTAGGAATGAACCTGGTAGAGCATCCCACACAAACGAATGCTCCACATGCGGGTTTCACATGCCACCAACTCCACATTCACAGGCAACTTCAGCGCCACAGCCGTTTTCAGATAGCCCTCAATGCAAAGGCTCTAGACGCAAATATTGGTGTGAGAGCTAATTCAATCAAGGAAACACTGCATGTTGGTGAAGGGCATATTGAAGAAGGATCAGCCGAGTGGTTCTTGTGGGAGAACAACTCCATTTGGCTCACTAACTTCACACACCATCAGGCTTCCAAGCAGCTCTCAAGGAAACTCAGTTTTCACACTCTATGCTTAGTGCCCTTTGTATGGCTAGGACTGAAATGAACCTGGTAGAGCATCCCACACAAACGAATGCTCCACATGCGGCTTTCACATGCCACCAACTCCACATTCACAGGCAACTTCAGCGCCACAGCCATTTTCAGATAGTTCTCAATGCAAAGGCTCTAGACGCAAATATTGGTGTGAGAGCTAATTCAATCAAGGAAACACTGCATGTTGGTGAAGGGCATATTGAAGAAGGATCAGCCGAGTGGTTCTTGTGGAGAACAACTCCATTTGGCTCACTAACTTCACACACCATCAGGCTTCCAAGCAGCTCTCAAGGAAACTCAGTTTTCACACTCTATGCTTAGTGCCCTTTGTATGGCTAGGACTGAAATGAACCTGGTAGAGCATCCCCACACAAACGAATGCTCCACATGCGGGTTTCACATGCCACCAACTCCACATTCACAGGCAACTTCAGCGCCACAGCCGTTTTCAGATAGCCCTCAATGCAAAGGCTCTAGACGCAAATATTGGTGTGAGAGCTAATTCAATCAAGGAAACACTGCATGTTGGTGAAGGGCATATTGAAGAAGGATCAGCCGAGTGGTTCTTGTGGGAGAACAACTCCATTTGGCTCACTAACTTCACACACCATCAGGCTTCCAAGCAGCTCTCAAGGAAACTCAGTTTTCACACTCTATGCTTAGTGCCCTTTGAGTGCATTATCTAGGAATGAACCTGGTAGAGCATCCCCACACAAACGAATGCTCCACATGCGGATTTCACATGCCACCAACTCCACATTCTCAGGCAACTTCAGCGCCACAGCCGTTTTCAGATAGCCCTCAATGCAAAGGCTCTAGACGCAAATATTGGTGTGAGAGCTAATTCAATCAAGGAAACACTGCATGTTGGTGAAGGGCATATTGAAGAAGGATCAGCCGAGTGGTTCTTGTGGGAGAACAACTCCATTTGCCTCACTAACTTCACACACCATCAGGCTTCCAAGCAGCTCTCAAGGAAACTCAGTTTTCACACTCTATGCTTAGTGCCCTTTGAGTGCATTATCTAGGAATGAACCTGGTAGAGCATCCCACACAAACGAATGCTCCACATGCGGGTTTCACATGCCACCAACTCCACATTCACAGGCAACTTCAGCGCCACAGCCGTTTTCAGATAGCCCTCAATGCAAAGGCTCTAGACGCAAATATTGGTGTGAGAGCTAATTCAATCAAGGAAACACTGCATGTTGGTGAAGGGCATATTGAAGAAGGATCAGCTGAGTGGTTCTTGTGGGAGAACAACTCCATTTGGCCTCACTAACTTCACACACCATCAGGCTTCCAAGCAGCTCTCAAGGAAACTCAGTTTTCACACTCTATGCTTAGTGCTCTTTGTGTGCCTAGGACTGAAATGAAGCATGGTCAGCATCCCACACAAACGGATGCTCCACATGCGGGATTCACATGCCACCAACTCCACGTTCACAGGCAACTTCAGCGCCACAGCCGTTTTCAGATAGCCCTCAATGCAAAGGCTCTAGACGCAAATATTGGTGTGAGAGCTAATTCAATCAAGGAAACACTGCATGTTGGTGAAGGGCATATTGAAGAAGGATCAGCTGAGTGGTTCTTGTGGGAGAACAACTCCATTTGGATCACTAACTTCACACACCATCAGGCTTCCAAGCAGCTCTCAAGGAAACTCAGTTTTCACACTCTATGCTTAGTGCCCTTTGAGTGCATTATCTAGGAATGAACCTGGTAGAGCATCCCACACAAACGAATGCTCCACATGCGGATTTCACATGCCACCAACTCCACATTCACAGGCAACTTCAGCGCCACAGCCGTTTTCAGATAGCCCTCAATGCAAAGGCTCTAGACGCAAATATTGGTGTGAGAGCTAATTCAATCAAGGAAACACTGCATGTTGGTGAAGGGCATATTGAAGAAGGATCAGCCGAGTGGTTCTTGTGGGAGAACAACTCCATTTGGCTCACTAACTTCAACACACCATCAGGCTTCCAAGCAGCTCTCAAGGAAACTCAGTTTTCACACTCTATGCTTAGTGCCCTTTGTATGGCTAGGACTGAAATGAACCTGGTAGAGCATCCCACACAAACGAATGCTCCACATGCGGCTTTCACATGCCACCAACTCCACATTCACAGGCAACTTCAGCGCCACAGCCGTTTTCAGATAGCCCTCAATGCAAAGGCTCTAGACGCAAATATTGGTGTGAGAGCTAATTCAATCAAGGAAACACTGCATGTTGGTGAAGGGCATATTGAAGAAGGATCAGCCGAGTGGTTCTTGTGGGAGAACAACTCCATTTGGCTCACTAACTTCACACACCATCAGGCTTCCAAGCAGCTCTCAAGGAAACTCAGTTTTCACACTCTATGCTTAGTGCCCTTTGAGTGCATTATCTAGGAATGAACCTGGTAGAGCATCCCACACAAACGAATGCTCCACATGCGGGTTTCACATGCCACCAACTCCACACTCACAGGCAACTTCAGCGCCACAGCCGTTTTCAGATAGCCCTCAATGCAAAGGCTCTAGACGCAAATATTGGTGTGAGAGCTAATTCAATCAAGGAAACACTGCATGTTGGTGAAGGGCATATTGAAGAAGGATCAGCTGAGTGGTTCTTGTGGGAGAACAACTCCATTTGGATCACTAACTTCACACACCATCAGGCTTCCAAGCAGCTCTCAAGGAAACTCAGTTTTCACACTCTATGCTTAGTGCCCTTTGAGTGCATTATCTAGGAATGAACCTAGTAGAGCATCCCACACAAACGAATGCTCCACATGCGGGTTTCACATGCCACCAACTCCACATTCACAGGCAACTTCAGCGCCACAGCCGTTTTCAGATAGCCCTCAATGCAAAGGCTCTAGACGCAAATATTGGTGTGAGAGCTAATTCCATCAAGGAAACACTGCATGTTGGTGAAGGGCATATTGAAGAAGGATCAGCCGAGTGGTTCTTGTGGGAGAACAACTCCATTTGGCTCACTAACTTCACACACCATCAGGCTTCCAAGCAGCTCTCAAGGAAACTCAGTTTTCACACTCTATGCTTAGTGACCTTTGTATGGCTAGGACTGAAATGAACCTGGTAGAGCATCCCACACAAACGAATGCTCCACATGCGGGTTTCACATGCCACCAACTCCACATTCACAGGCAACTTCAGCGCCACAGCCGTTTTCAGATAGCCCTCAATGCAAAGGCTCTAGACGCAAATATTGGTGTGAGAGCTAATTCAATCAAGGAAACACTGCATGTTGGTGAAGGGCATATTGAAGAAGGATCAGCCGAGTGGTTCTTGTGGGAGTTGTGGGAGAACAACTCCATTTGGCTCACTAACTTCACACACCATCAGGCTTCCAAGCAGCTCTCAAGGAAACTCAGTTTTCACACTCTATGCTTAGTGCCCTTTGAGTGCATTATCTAGGAATGAACCTGGTAGAGCATCCCACACAAACGAATGCTCCACATGCGGATTTCACATGCCACCAACTCCACATTCTCAGGCAACTTCAGCGCCACAGCCGTTTTCAGATAGCCCTCAATGCAAAGGCTCTAGACGCAAATATTGGTGTGAGAGCTAATTCAATCAAGGAAACACTGCATGTTGGTGAAGGGCATATTGAAGAAGGATCAGCCGAGTGGTTCTTGTGGGAGAACAACTCCATTTGGCTCACTAACTTCACACACCATCAGGCTTCCAAGCAGCTCTCAAGGAAACTCAGTTTTCTCACTCTATGCTTAGTGCTCTTTGTGTGCCTAGGACTGAAATGAAGCTTGGTCAGCATCCCACACAAACGGATGCTCCACATGCGGGTTTCACATGCCACCAACTCCACATTCACAGGCAACTTCAGCGCCACAGCCGTTTTCAGATAGCCCTCAATGCAAAGGCTCTAGACGCAAATATTGGTGTGAGAGCTAATTCAATCAAGGAAACACTGCATGTTGGTGAAGGGCATATTGAAGAAGGATCAGCCGAGTGGTTCTTGTGGGAGAACAACTCCATTTGGCTCACTAATTTCACACACCATCAGGCTTCTAAGCAGCTCTCAAGGAAACTCAGTTTTCACACTCTATGTTTAGTGCCCTTTGAGTGCATTATCTAGGAATGAACCTGGTAGAGCATCCCACACAAACGAATGCTCCACATGCGGGTTTCACATGCCACCAACTCCACATTCACAGGCAACTTCAGCGCCACAGCCGTTTTCAGATGGCCCTCAATGCAAAGGCTCTAGACGAAAATATTGGTGTGAGAGCTAATTCAATCAAGGAAACACTGCATGTTGGTGAAGGGCATATTGAAGAAGGATCAGCCGAGTGGTTCTTGTGGGAGAACAACTCCATTTGGCTCACTAACTTCACACACCATCAGGCTTCCAAGCAGCTCTCAAGGAAACTCAGTTTTCACACTCTATGCTTAGTGCCCTTTGTATGCCTTGGACTGAAATGAATCTTGGAGAGGATCCCACACTTACGAATGCTCCACATGCGGGTTTCACATGCCACCAACTCCACATTCACAGGCAACTTCAGCGCCACAGCCGTTTTCAGATAGCCCTCAATGCAAAGGCTCTAGACGCAAATATTGGTGTGAGAGCTAATTCAATCAAGGAAACACTGCATGTTGGTGAAGGGCATATTGAAGAAGGATCAGCTGAGTGGTTCTTGTGGGAGAACAACTCCATTTGGCTCACTAACTTCACACACCATCAGGCTTCCAAGCAGCTCTCAAGGAAACTCAGTTTTCACACTCTATGCTTAGTGCTCTTTGTGTGCCTAGGACTGAAATGAAGCATGGTCAGCATCCCACACAAACGGATGCTCCACATGCGGGTTTCACATGCCACCAACTCCACATTCACAGGCAACTTCAGCGCCACAGCCGTTTTCAGATAGCCCTCAATGCAAAGGCTCTAGACGCAAATATTGGTGTGAGAGCTAATTCAATCAAGGAAACACTGCATGTTGGTGAAGGGCATATTGAAGAAGGATCAGCCGAGTGGTTCTTGTGGGAGAACAACTCCATTTGGCTCACTAATTTCACACACCATCAGGCTTCCAAGCAGCTCTCAAGGAAACTCAGTTTTCACACTCTATGTTTAGTGCCCTTTGAGTGCATTATCTAGGAATGAACCTGGTAGAGCATCCCACACAAACGAATGCTCCACATGCGGGTTTCACATGCCACCAACTCCACATTCACAGGCAACTTCAGCGCCACAGCCGTTTTCAGATGGCCCTCAATGCAAAGGCTCTAGACGCAAATATTGGTGTGAGAGCTAATTCAATCAAGGAAACACTGCATGTTGGTGAAGGGCATATTGAAGAAGGATCAGCCGAGTGGTTCTTGTAGGAGAACAACTCCATTTGGATCACTAACTTCACACACCATCAGGCTTCCAAGCAGCTCTCAAGGAAACTCAGTTTTTACACTCTATGCTTAATGCCCTTTGAGTACATTATCTAGGAATGAACATGGTAGAGCATCCCACACTTATGAATGCTCCACTTGCGGGTTTCACATGCCTCCAACTCCACATTCACAGGCAACTTCAGCGCCACAGCCGTTTTCAGATAGCCCTCAATGCAAAGGCTCTAGACGCAAATATTGGTGTGAGAGCTAATTCAATCAAGGAAACACTGCATGTTGGTGAAGGGCATATTGAAGAAGGATCAGCCGAGTGGTTCTTGTGGGAGAACAACTCCATTTGGCTCACTAACTTCACACACCATCAGGCTTCCAAGCAGCTCTCAAGGAAACTCAGTTTTCACACTCTATGCTTAGTGCCCTTTGAGTGCATTATCTAGGAATGAACCTGGTAGAGCATCCCACACAAACGAATGCTCCACATGCGGGTTTCACATGCCACCAACTCCACATTCACAGGCAACTTCAGCGCCACAGCCGTTTTCAGATAGCCCTCAATGCAAAGGCTCTAGACGCAAATATTGGTGTGAGAGCTAATTCAATCAAGGAAACACTGCATGTTGGTGAAGGGCATATTGAAGAAGGATCAGCCGAGTGGTTCTTGTGGGAGAACAACTCCATTTGGCTCACTAACTTCACACACCATCAGGCTTCCAAGCAGCTCTCAAGGAAACTCAGTTTTTACACTCTATGCTTAGTGCCCTTTGTATGGCTAGGACTGAAATGAAGCTTGGTCAGCATCCCACACAAGCGAATGCTCCACATGCGGGTTTCACATGCCACCAACTCCACATTCACAGGCAACTTCAGCGCCACAGCCGTTTTCAGATAGCACTCAATGCAAAGGCTCTAGACGCAAATATTGGTGTGAGAGCTAATTCAATCAAGGAAACACTGCATGTTGGTGAAGGGCATATTGAAGAAGGATCAGCTGAGTGGTTCTTGTGGGAGAACAACTCCATTTGGCTCACTAACTTCACACACCATCAGGCTTCCAAGCAGCTCTCAAGGAAACTCACTTTTCACACTCTATGCTTAGTGCCCTTTGTGTGCATTATCTAGGAATGAACCTGGTAGAGCATCCCACACAAACGAATGCTCCACATGCGGGTTTCACATGCCACCAACTCCACATTCACAGGCAACTTCAGCGCCACAGCCGTTTTCAGATAGCCCTCAATGCAAAGGCTCTAGATGCAAATATTGGTGTGAGAGCTAATTCAATGAAGGAAACACTGCATGTTGGTGAAGGGCATATTGAAGAAGGATCAGCCGAGTGGTTCTTGTGGGAGAACAACTCCATTTGGCTCACTAACTTCACACACCATCAGGCTTCCAAGCAGCTCTCAAGGAAACTCAGTTTTTACACTCTATGCTTAATGCCCTTTGATTACATTATCTAGGAATGAACCTGGTAGAACATCCCACACTTACGAATGCTCCACATGCGGGTTTCACATGCCACCAACTCCACATTCACAGGCAACTTCAGCGCCACAGCCGTTTTCAGATAGCCCTCAATGCAAAGGCTCTAGACGCAAATATTGGTGTGAGAGCTAATTCAATCAAGGAAACACTGCATGTTGGTGAAGGGCATATTGAAGAAGGATCAGCCGAGTGGTTCTTGTGGGAGAACAACTCCATTTGGCTCACTAACGTCACACACCATCAGGCTTCCAAGCAGCTCTCAAGGAAGCTCAGTTTTCACACTCTATGCTTAGTGCCCGTTTAGTGCATTATCTGGGAATGAAGCTGGTAGAGCATCCCACACAAACGAATGCTCCACATGCGGGTTTCACATGCCACCAACTCCACATTCTCAGGCAAATTCAGCGCCACAGCCGTTTTCAGATAGCCCTCAATGCAAAGGCTCTAGACGCAAATATTGGTGTGAGAGCTAAATCAATCAAGGAAACACTGCATGTTGGTGAAGGGCATATTGAAGAAGGATCAGCCGAGTGGTTCTTGTGGGAGAACAACTCCATTTGGCTCACTAACTTCACACACCATCAGGCTTCCAAGCAGCTCTCAAGGAAACTCAGTTTTTACACTCTATGCTTAATGCCCTTTGATTACATTATCTAGGAATGAACATGGTAGAACATCCCACACTTACGAATGCTCCACTTGCGGGTTTCACATGCCACCAACTCCACATTCACAGGCAACCTCAGCGCCACAGCCGTTTTCAGACAGCACTCAATGCAAAGGCTCTAGACGCAAATATTGGTGTGAGAGCTAATTCAATCAAGGAAACACTGCATGTTGGTGAAGGGCATATTGAAGAAGGATCAGCCGAGTGGTTCTTGTGGGAGAACAACTCCATTTGGCTCACTAACTTCACACACCATCAGGCTTCCAAGCAGCTCTCAAGGAAACTCAGTTTTCACACTCTATGCTTAGTGACCTTTGTATGGCTAGGACTGAAATGAACCTGGTAGAGCATCCCACACAAACGAATGCTCCACATGCGGGTTTCACATGCCACCAACTCCACATTCACAGGCAACTTCAGCGCCACAGCCGTTTTCAGATAGCCCTCAATGCAAAGGCTCTAGACGCAAATATTGGTGTGAGAGCTAATTCAATCAAGGAAACACTGCATGTTGGTGAAGGGCATATTGAAGAAGGATCAGCCGAGTGGTTCTTGTGGGAGAACAACTCCATTTGGCTCACTAACTTCACACACCATCAGGCTTCCAAGCAGCTCTCAAGGAAACTCAGTTTTCACACTCTATGCTTAGTGCCCTTTGAGTGCATTATCTAGGAATGAACCTGGTAGAGCATCCCACACAAACGAATGCTCCACATGCGGATTTCACATGCCACCAACTCCACATTCTCAGGCAACTTCAGCGCCACAGCCGTTTTCAGATAGCCCTCAATGCAAAGGCTCTAGACGCAAATATTGGTGTGAGAGCTAATTCAATCAAGGAAACACTGCATGTTGGTGAAGGGCATATTGAAGAAGGATCAGCCGAGTGGTTCTTGTGGGAGAACAACTCCATTTGGCTCACTAACTTCACACACCATCAGGCTTCCAAGCAGCTCTCAAGGAAACTCAGTTTTCTCACTCTATGCTTAGTGCTCTTTGTGTGCCTAGGACTGAAATGAAGCTTGGTCAGCATCCCACACAAACGGATGCTCCACATGCGGGTTTCACATGCCACCAACTCCACATTCACAGGCAACTTCAGCGCCACAGCCGTTTTCAGATAGCCCTCAATGCAAAGGCTCTAGACGCAAATATTGGTGTGAGAGCTAATTCAATCAAGGAAACACTGCATGTTGGTGAAGGGCATATTGAAGAAGGATCAGCCGAGTGGTTCTTGTGGGAGAACAACTCCATTTGGCTCACTAATTTCACACACCATCAGGCTTCTAAGCAGCTCTCAAGGAAACTCAGTTTTCACACTCTATGTTTAGTGCCCTTTGAGTGCATTATCTAGGAATGAACCTGGTAGAGCATCCCACACAAACGAATGCTCCACATGCGGGTTTCACATGCCACCAACTCCACATTCACAGGCAACTTCAGCGCCACAGCCGTTTTCAGATGGCCCTCAATGCAAAGGCTCTAGACGAAAATATTGGTGTGAGAGCTAATTCAATCAAGGAAACACTGCATGTTGGTGAAGGGCATATTGAAGAAGGATCAGCCGAGTGGTTCTTGTGGGAGAACAACTCCATTTGGCTCACTAACTTCACACACCATCAGGCTTCCAAGCAGCTCTCAAGGAAACTCAGTTTTCACACTCTATGCTTAGTGCCCTTTGAGTGCATTATCTAGGAATGAACCTGGTAGAGCATCCCACACAAACGAATGCTCCACATGCGGGTTTCACATGCCACCAACTCCACATTCACAGGCAACTTCAGCGCCACAGCCGTTTTCAGATAGCCCTCAATGCAAAGGCTCTAGACGCAAATATTGGTGTGAGAGCTAATTCAATCAAGGAAACACTGCATGTTGGTGAAGGGCATATTGAAGAAGGATCAGCCGAGTGGTTCTTGTGGGAGAACAACTCCATTTGGCTCACTAACTTCACACACCATCAGGCTTCAAGCAGCTCTCAAGGAAACTCAGTTTTTACACTCTATGCTTAGTGCCCTTTGTGTGCCTAGGACTGAAATGAAGCTTGGTCAGCATCCCACACAAGCGAATGCTCCACATGCGGGTTTCACATGCCACCAACTCCACATTCACAGGCAACTTCAGCGCCACAGCCGTTTTCAGATAGCACTCAATGCAAAGGCTCTAGACGCAAATATTGGTGTGAGAGCTAATTCAATCAAGGAAACACTGCATGTTGGTGAAGGGCATATTGAAGAAGGATCAGCCGAGTGGTTCTTGTGGGAGAACAACTCCATTTGGCTCACTAACGTCACACACCATCAGGCTTCCAAGCAGCTCTCAAGGAAGCTCAGTTTTCACACTCTATGCTTAGTGCCCGTTTAGTGCATTATCTGGGAATGAAGCTGGTAGAGCATCCCACACAAACGAATGCTCCACATGCGGGTTTCACATGCCACCAACTCCACATTCTCAGGCAAATTCAGCGCCACAGCCGTTTTCAGATAGCCCTCAATGCAAAGGCTCTAGACGCAAATATTGGTGTGAGAGCTAAATCAATCAAGGAAACACTGCATGTTGGTGAAGGGCATATTGAAGAAGGATCAGCCGAGTGGTTCTTGTGGGAGAACAACTCCATTTGGCTCACTAACTTCACACACCATCAGGCTTCCAAGCAGCTCTCAAGGAAACTCAGTTTTTACACTCTATGCTTAATGCCCTTTGATTACATTATCTAGGAATGAACATGGTAGAACATCCCACACTTACGAATGCTCCACTTGCGGGTTTCACATGCCACCAACTCCACATTCACAGGCAACCTCAGCGCCACAGCCGTTTTCAAGACAGCACTCAATGCAAAGGCTCTAGACGCAAATATTGGTGTGAGAGCTAATTCAATCAAGGAAACACTGCATGTTGGTGAAGGGCATATTGAAGAAGGATCAGCCGAGTGGTTCTTGTGGGAGAACAACTCCATTTGGCTCACTAACTTCACACACCATCAGGCTTCCAAGCAGCTCTCAAGGAAACTCAGTTTTCACACTCTATGCTTAGTGACCTTTGTATGGCTAGGACTGAAATGAACCTGGTAGAGCATCCCACACAAACGAATGCTCCACATGCGGGTTTCACATGCCACCAACTCCACATTCACAGGCAACTTCAGCGCCACAGCCGTTTTCAGATAGCCCTCAATGCAAAGGCCTCTAGACGCAAATATTGGTGTGAGAGCTAATTCAATCAAGGAAACACTGCATGTTGGTGAAGGGCATATTGAAGAAGGATCAGCCGAGTGGTTCTTGTGGGAGAACAACTCCATTTGGCTCACTAACTTCACACACCATCAGGCTTCCAAGCAGCTCTCAAGGAAACTCAGTTTTCACACTCTATGCTTAGTGCCCTTTGAGTGCATTATCTAGGAATGAACCTGGTAGAGCATCCCACACAAACGAATGCTCCACATGCGGATTTCACATGCCACCAACTCCACATTCTCAGGCAACTTCAGCGCCACAGCCGTTTTCAGATAGCCCTCAATGCAAAGGCTCTAGACGCAAATATTGGTGTGAGAGCTAATTCAATCAAGGAAACACTGCATGTTGGTGAAGGGCATATTGAAGAAGGATCAGCCGAGTGGTTCTTGTGGGAGAACAACTCCATTTGGCTCACTAACTTCACACACCATCAGGCTTCCAAGCAGCTCTCAAGGAAACTCAGTTTTCTCACTCTATGCTTAGTGCTCTTTGTGTGCCTAGGACTGAAATGAAGCTTGGTCAGCATCCCACACAAACGGATGCTCCACATGCGGGTTTCACATGCCACCAACTCCACATTCACAGGCAACTTCAGCGCCACAGCCGTTTTCAGATAGCCCTCAATGCAAAGGCTCTAGACGCAAATATTGGTGTGAGAGCTAATTCAATCAAGGAAACACTGCATGTTGGTGAAGGGCATATTGAAGAAGGATCAGCCGAGTGGTTCTTGTGGGAGAACAACTCCATTTGGCTCACTAATTTCACACACCATCAGGCTTCTAAGCAGCTCTCAAGGAAACTCAGTTTTCACACTCTATGTTTAGTGCCCTTTGAGTGCATTATCTAGGAATGAACCTGGTAGAGCATCCCACACAAACGAATGCTCCACATGCGGGTTTCACATGCCACCAACTCCACATTCACAGGCAACTTCAGCGCCACAGCCGTTTTCAGATGGCCCTCAATGCAAAGGCTCTAGACGAAAATATTGGTGTGAGAGCTAATTCAATCAAGGAAACACTGCATGTTGGTGAAGGGCATATTGAAGAAGGATCAGCCGAGTGGTTCTTGTGGGAGAACAACTCCATTTGGCTCACTAACTTCACACACCATCAGGCTTCCAAGCAGCTCTCAAGGAAACTCAGTTTTCACACTCTATGCTTAGTGCCCTTTGAGTGCATTATCTAGGAATGAACCTGGTAGAGCATCCCACACAAACGAATGCTCCACATGCGGGTTTCACATGCCACCAACTCCACATTCACAGGCAACTTCAGCGCCACAGCCGTTTTCAGATAGCCCTCAATGCAAAGGCTCTAGACGCAAATATTGGTGTGAGAGCTAATTCAATCAAGGAAACACTGCATGTTGGTGAAGGGCATATTGAAGAAGGATCAGCCGAGTGGTTCTTGTGGGAGAACAACTCCATTTGGCTCACTAACTTCACACACCATCAGGCTTCCAAGCAGCTCTCAAGGAAACTCAGTTTTTACACTCTATGCTTAGTGCCCTTTGTGTGCCTAGGACTGAAATGAAGCTTGGTCAGCATCCCACACAAGCGAATGCTCCACATGCGGGTTTCACATGCCACCAACTCCACATTCACAGGCAACTTCAGCGCCACAGCCGTTTTCAGATAGCACTCAATGCAAAGGCTCTAGACGCAAATATTGGTGTGAGAGCTAATTCAATCAAGGAAACACTGCATGTTGGTGAAGGGCATATTGAAGAAGGATCAGCTGAGTGGTTCTTGTGGGAGAACAACTCCATTTGGCTCACTAACTTCACACACCATCAGGCTTCCAAGCAGCTCTCAAGGAAACTCACTTTTCACACTCTATGCTTAGTGCCCTTTGTGTGCATTATCTAGGAATGAACCTGGTAGAGCATCCCACACAAACGAATGCTCCACATGCGGGTTTCACATGCCACCAACTCCACATTCACAGGCAACTTCAGCGCCACAGCCGTTTTCAGATAGCCCTCAATGCAAAGGCTCTAGATGCAAATATTGGTGTGAGAGCTAATTCAATGAAGGAAACACTGCATGTTGGTGAAGGGCATATTGAAGAAGGATCAGCCGAGTGGTTCTTGTGGGAGAACAACTCCATTTGGCTCACTAACTTCACACACCATCAGGCTTCCAAGCAGCTCTCAAGGAAACTCAGTTTTTACACTCTATGCTTAATGCCCTTTGATTACATTATCTAGGAATGAACCTGGTAGAACATCCCACACTTACGAATGCTCCACATGCGGGTTTCACATGCCACCAACTCCACATTCACAGGCAACTTCAGCGCCACAGCCGTTTTCAGATAGCCCTCAATGCAAAGGCTCTAGACGCAAATATTGGTGTGAGAGCTAATTCAATCAAGGAAACACTGCATGTTGGTGAAGGGCATATTGAAGAAGGATCAGCCGAGTGGTTCTTGTGGGAGAACAACTCCATTTGGCTCACTAACGTCACACACCATCAGGCTTCCAAGCAGCTCTCAAGGAAGCTCAGTTTTCACACTCTATGCTTAGTGCCCGTTTAGTGCATTATCTGGGAATGAAGCTGGTAGAGCATCCCACACAAACGAATGCTCCACATGCGGGTTTCACATGCCACCAACTCCACATTCTCAGGCAACTTCAGCGCCACAGCCGTTTTCAGATAGCCCTCAATGCAAAGGCTCTAGACGCAAATATTGGTGTGAGAGCTAAATCAATCAAGGAAACACTGTATGTTGGTGAAGGGCATATTGAAGAAGGATCAGCCGAGTGGTTCTTGTGGGAGAACAACTCCATTTGGCTCACTAACTTCACACACCATCAGGCTTCCAAGCAGCTCTCAAGGAAACTCAGTTTTTACACTCTATGCTTAATGCCCTTTGATTACATTATCTAGGAATGAACATGGTAGAGCATCCCACACTTACGAATGCTCCACTTGCGGGTTTCACATGCCACCAACTCCACATTCACAGGCAACCTCAGCGCCACAGCCGTTTTCAGATAGCCCTCAATGCAAAGGCTCTAGACGCAAATATTGGTGTGAGAGCTAATTCAATCAAGGAAACACTGCATGTTGGTGAAGGGCATATTGAAGAAGGATCAGCCGAGTGGTTCTTGTGGGAGAACAACTCCATTTGGCTCACTAACTTCACACACCATCAGGCTTCCAAGCAGCTCTCAAGGAAGCTCAGTTTTCACACTCTATGCTTAGTGCCTGTTTAGTGCATTATCTGGAAATGAAGCTGGTAGAGCATCCCACACAAACGAATGCTCCACATGCGGGTTTCACATGCCACCAACTCCACATTCTCAGGCAACTTCAGCGCCACAGCCGTTTTCAGATAGCCCTCAATGCAAAGGCTCTAGACGCAAATATTGGTGTGAGAGCTAATTCAATCAAGGAAACACTGCATGTTGGTGAAGGGCATATTGAAGAAGGATCAGCCGAGTGGTTCTTGTGGGAGAACAACTCCATTTGGCTCACTAACTTCACACACCATCAGGCTTCCAAGCAGCTCTCAAGGAAACTCAGTTTTCTCACTCTATGCTTAGTGCTCTTTGTGTGCCTAGGACTGAAATGAAGCTTGGTCAGCATCCCACACAAACGGATGCTCCACATGCGGGTTTCACATGCCACCAACTCCACATTCACAGGCAACTTCAGCGCCACAGCCGTTTTCAGATAGCCCTCAATGCAAAGGCTCTAGACGCAAATATTGGTGTGAGAGCTAATTCAATCAAGGAAACACTGCATGTTGGTGAAGGGCATATTGAAGAAGGATCAGCCGAGTGGTTCTTGTGGGAGAACAACTCCATTTGGCTCACTAATTTCACACACCATCAGGCTTCTAAGCAGCTCTCAAGGAAACTCAGTTTTCACACTCTATGTTTAGTGCCCTTTGAGTGCATTATCTAGGAATGAACCTGGTAGAGCATCCCACACAAACGAATGCTCCACATGCGGGTTTCACATGCCACCAACTCCACATTCACAGGCAACTTCAGCGCCACAGCCGTTTTCAGATGGCCCTCAATGCAAAGGCTCTAGACGAAAATATTGGTGTGAGAGCTAATTCAATCAAGGAAACACTGCATGTTGGTGAAGGGCATATTGAAGAAGGATCAGCCGAGTGGTTCTTGTGGGAGAACAACTCCATTTGGCTCACTAACTTCACACACCATCAGGCTTCCAAGCAGCTCTCAAGGAAACTCAGTTTTCACACTCTATGCTTAGTGCCCTTTGAGTGCATTATCTAGGAATGAACCTGGTAGAGCATCCCACACAAACGAATGCTCCACATGCGGGTTTCACATGCCACCAACTCCACATTCACAGGCAACTTCAGCGCCACAGCCGTTTTCAGATAGCCCTCAATGCAAAGGCTCTAGACGCAAATATTGGTGTGAGAGCTAATTCAATCAAGGAAACACTGCATGTTGGTGAAGGGCATATTGAAGAAGGATCAGCCGAGTGGTTCTTGTGGGAGAACAACTCCATTTGGCTCACTAACTTCACACACCATCAGGCTTCCAAGCAGCTCTCAAGGAAACTCAGTTTTTACACTCTATGCTTAGTGCCCTTTGTGTGCCTAGGACTGAAATGAAGCTTGGTCAGCATCCCACACAAGCGAATGCTCCACATGCGGGTTTCACATGCCACCAACTCCACATTCACAGGCAACTTCAGCGCCACAGCCGTTTTCAGATAGCACTCAATGCAAAGGCTCTAGACGCAAATATTGGTGTGAGAGCTAATTCAATCAAGGAAACACTGCATGTTGGTGAAGGGCATATTGAAGAAGGATCAGCCGAGTGGTTCTTGTGGGAGAACAACTCCATTTGGCTCACTAACGTCACACACCATCAGGCTTCCAAGCAGCTCTCAAGGAAGCTCAGTTTTCACACTCTATGCTTAGTGCCCGTTTAGTGCATTATCTGGGAATGAAGCTGGTAGAGCATCCCACACAAACGAATGCTCCACATGCGGGTTTCACATGCCACCAACTCCACATTCTCAGGCAAATTCAGCGCCACAGCCGTTTTCAGATAGCCCTCAATGCAAAGGCTCTAGACGCAAATATTGGTGTGAGAGCTAAATCAATCAAGGAAACACTGCATGTTGGTGAAGGGCATATTGAAGAAGGATCAGCCGAGTGGTTCTTGTGGGAGAACAACTCCATTTGGCTCACTAACTTCACACACCATCAGGCTTCCAAGCAGCTCTCAAGGAAACTCAGTTTTTACACTCTATGCTTAATGCCCTTTGATTACATTATCTAGGAATGAACATGGTAGAACATCCCACACTTACGAATGCTCCACTTGCGGGTTTCACATGCCACCAACTCCACATTCACAGGCAACCTCAGCGCCACAGCCGTTTTCAGACAGCACTCAATGCAAAGGCTCTAGACGCAAATATTGGTGTGAGAGCTAATTCAATCAAGGAAACACTGCATGTTGGTGAAGGGCATATTGAAGAAGGATCAGCCGAGTGGTTCTTGTGGGAGAACAACTCCATTTGGCTCACTAACTTCACACACCATCAGGCTTCCAAGCAGCTCTCAAGGAAACTCAGTTTTCACACTCTATGCTTAGTGACCTTTGTATGGCTAGGACTGAAATGAACCTGGTAGAGCATCCCACACAAACGAATGCTCCACATGCGGGTTTCACATGCCACCAACTCCACATTCACAGGCAACTTCAGCGCCACAGCCGTTTTCAGATAGCCCTCAATGCAAAGGCTCTAGACGCAAATATTGGTGTGAGAGCTAATTCAATCAAGGAAACACTGCATGTTGGTGAAGGGCATATTGAAGAAGGATCAGCCGAGTGGTTCTTGTGGGAGAACAACTCCATTTGGCTCACTAACTTCACACACCATCAGGCTTCCAAGCAGCTCTCAAGGAAACTCAGTTTTCACACTCTATGCTTAGTGCCCTTTGAGTGCATTATCTAGGAATGAACCTGGTAGAGCATCCCACACAAACGAATGCTCCACATGCGGATTTCACATGCCACCAACTCCACATTCTCAGGCAACTTCAGCGCCACAGCCGTTTTCAGATAGCCCTCAATGCAAAGGCTCTAGACGCAAATATTGGTGTGAGAGCTAATTCAATCAAGGAAACACTGCATGTTGGTGAAGGGCATATTGAAGAAGGATCAGCCGAGTGGTTCTTGTGGGAGAACAACTCCATTTGGCTCACTAACTTCACACACCATCAGGCTTCCAAGCAGCTCTCAAGGAAACTCAGTTTTCTCACTCTATGCTTAGTGCTCTTTGTGTGCCTAGGACTGAAATGAAGCTTGGTCAGCATCCCACACAAACGGATGCTCCACATGCGGGTTTCACATGCCACCAACTCCACATTCACAGGCAACTTCAGCGCCACAGCCGTTTTCAGATAGCCCTCAATGCAAAGGCTCTAGACGCAAATATTGGTGTGAGAGCTAATTCAATCAAGGAAACACTGCATGTTGGTGAAGGGCATATTGAAGAAGGATCAGCCGAGTGGTTCTTGTGGGAGAACAACTCCATTTGGCTCACTAATTTCACACACCATCAGGCTTCTAAGCAGCTCTCAAGGAAACTCAGTTTTCACACTCTATGTTTAGTGCCCTTTGAGTGCATTATCTAGGAATGAACCTGGTAGAGCATCCCACACAAACGAATGCTCCACATGCGGGTTTCACATGCCACCAACTCCACATTCACAGGCAACTTCAGCGCCACAGCCGTTTTCAGATGGCCCTCAATGCAAAGGCTCTAGACGAAAATATTGGTGTGAGAGCTAATTCAATCAAGGAAACACTGCATGTTGGTGAAGGGCATATTGAAGAAGGATCAGCCGAGTGGTTCTTGTGGGAGAACAACTCCATTTGGCTCACTAACTTCACACACCATCAGGCTTCCAAGCAGCTCTCAAGGAAACTCAGTTTTCACACTCTATGCTTAGTGCCCTTTGAGTGCATTATCTAGGAATGAACCTGGTAGAGCATCCCACACAAACGAATGCTCCACATGCGGGTTTCACATGCCACCAACTCCACATTCACAGGCAACTTCAGCGCCACAGCCGTTTTCAGATAGCCCTCAATGCAAAGGCTCTAGACGCAAATATTGGTGTGAGAGCTAATTCAATCAAGGAAACACTGCATGTTGGTGAAGGGCATATTGAAGAAGGATCAGCCGAGTGGTTCTTGTGGGAGAACAACTCCATTTGGCTCACTAACTTCACACACCATCAGGCTTCCAAGCAGCTCTCAAGGAAACTCAGTTTTTACACTCTATGCTTAGTGCCCTTTGTGTGCCTAGGACTGAAATGAAGCT
Organism: Ochotona princeps; assembly: GCF_030435755.1. Taxonomy (NCBI): domain Eukaryota; kingdom Metazoa; phylum Chordata; class Mammalia; order Lagomorpha; family Ochotonidae; genus Ochotona; species Ochotona princeps. The sequence continues at coordinate 4,854 of NW_026701293.1, read as the reverse complement.
TGGTCAGCATCCCACACAAGCGAATGCTCCACATGCGGGTTTCACATGCCACCAACTCCACATTCACAGGCAACTTCAGCGCCACAGCCGTTTTCAGATAGCACTCAATGCAAAGGCTCTAGACGCAAATATTGGTGTGAGAGCTAATTCAATCAAGGAAACACTGCATGTTGGTGAAGGGCATATTGAAGAAGGATCAGCTGAGTGGTTCTTGTGGGAGAACAACTCCATTTGGCTCACTAACTTCACACACCATCAGGCTTCCAAGCAGCTCTCAAGGAAACTCACTTTTCACACTCTATGCTTAGTGCCCTTTGTGTGCATTATCTAGGAATGAACCTGGTAGAGCATCCCACACAAACGAATGCTCCACATGCGGGTTTCACATGCCACCAACTCCACATTCACAGGCAACTTCAGCGCCACAGCCGTTTTCAGATAGCCCTCAATGCAAAGGCTCTAGATGCAAATATTGGTGTGAGAGCTAATTCAATGAAGGAAACACTGCATGTTGGTGAAGGGCATATTGAAGAAGGATCAGCCGAGTGGTTCTTGTGGGAGAACAACTCCATTTGGCTCACTAACTTCACACACCATCAGGCTTCCAAGCAGCTCTCAAGGAAACTCAGTTTTTACACTCTATGCTTAATGCCCTTTGATTACATTATCTAGGAATGAACCTGGTAGAACATCCCACACTTACGAATGCTCCACATGCGGGTTTCACATGCCACCAACTCCACATTCACAGGCAACTTCAGCGCCACAGCCGTTTTCAGATAGCCCTCAATGCAAAGGCTCTAGACGCAAATATTGGTGTGAGAGCTAATTCAATCAAGGAAACACTGCATGTTGGTGAAGGGCATATTGAAGAAGGATCAGCCGAGTGGTTCTTGTGGGAGAACAACTCCATTTGGCTCACTAACGTCACACACCATCAGGCTTCCAAGCAGCTCTCAAGGAAGCTCAGTTTTCACACTCTATGCTTAGTGCCCGTTTAGTGCATTATCTGGGAATGAAGCTGGTAGAGCATCCCACACAAACGAATGCTCCACATGCGGGTTTCACATGCCACCAACTCCACATTCTCAGGCAACTTCAGCGCCACAGCCGTTTTCAGATAGCCCTCAATGCAAAGGCTCTAGACGCAAATATTGGTGTGAGAGCTAAATCAATCAAGGAAACACTGTATGTTGGTGAAGGGCATATTGAAGAAGGATCAGCCGAGTGGTTCTTGTGGGAGAACAACTCCATTTGGCTCACTAACTTCACACACCATCAGGCTTCCAAGCAGCTCTCAAGGAAACTCAGTTTTTACACTCTATGCTTAATGCCCTTTGATTACATTATCTAGGAATGAACATGGTAGAGCATCCCACACTTACGAATGCTCCACTTGCGGGTTTCACATGCCACCAACTCCACATTCACAGGCAACCTCAGCGCCACAGCCGTTTTCAGATAGCCCTCAATGCAAAGGCTCTAGACGCAAATATTGGTGTGAGAGCTAATTCAATCAAGGAAACACTGCATGTTGGTGAAGGGCATATTGAAGAAGGATCAGCCGAGTGGTTCTTGTGGGAGAACAACTCCATTTGGCTCACTAACTTCACACACCATCAGGCTTCCAAGCAGCTCTCAAGGAAGCTCAGTTTTCACACTCTATGCTTAGTGCCTGTTTAGTGCATTATCTGGAAATGAAGCTGGTAGAGCATCCCACACAAACGAATGCTCCACATGCGGGTTTCACATGCCACCAACTCCACATTCTCAGGCAACTTCAGCGCCACAGCCGTTTTCAGATAGCCCTCAATGCAAAGGCTCTAGACGCAAATATTGGTGTGAGAGCTAATTCAATCAAGGAAACACTGCATGTTGGTGAAGGGCATATTGAAGAAGGATCAGCCGAGTGGTTCTTGTGGGAGAACAACTCCATTTGGCTCACTAACTTCACACACCATCAGGCTTCCAAGCAGCTCTCAAGGAAACTCAGTTTTCTCACTCTATGCTTAGTGCTCTTTGTGTGCCTAGGACTGAAATGAAGCTTGGTCAGCATCCCACACAAACGGATGCTCCACATGCGGGTTTCACATGCCACCAACTCCACATTCACAGGCAACTTCAGCGCCACAGCCGTTTTCAGATAGCCCTCAATGCAAAGGCTCTAGACGCAAATATTGGTGTGAGAGCTAATTCAATCAAGGAAACACTGCATGTTGGTGAAGGGCATATTGAAGAAGGATCAGCCGAGTGGTTCTTGTGGGAGAACAACTCCATTTGGCTCACTAATTTCACACACCATCAGGCTTCTAAGCAGCTCTCAAGGAAACTCAGTTTTCACACTCTATGTTTAGTGCCCTTTGAGTGCATTATCTAGGAATGAACCTGGTAGAGCATCCCACACAAACGAATGCTCCACATGCGGGTTTCACATGCCACCAACTCCACATTCACAGGCAACTTCAGCGCCACAGCCGTTTTCAGATGGCCCTCAATGCAAAGGCTCTAGACGAAAATATTGGTGTGAGAGCTAATTCAATCAAGGAAACACTGCATGTTGGTGAAGGGCATATTGAAGAAGGATCAGCCGAGTGGTTCTTGTGGGAGAACAACTCCATTTGGCTCACTAACTTCACACACCATCAGGCTTCCAAGCAGCTCTCAAGGAAACTCAGTTTTCACACTCTATGCTTAGTGCCCTTTGAGTGCATTATCTAGGAATGAACCTGGTAGAGCATCCCACACAAACGAATGCTCCACATGCGGGTTTCACATGCCACCAACTCCACATTCACAGGCAACTTCAGCGCCACAGCCGTTTTCAGATAGCCCTCAATGCAAAGGCTCTAGACGCAAATATTGGTGTGAGAGCTAATTCAATCAAGGAAACACTGCATGTTGGTGAAGGGCATATTGAAGAAGGATCAGCCGAGTGGTTCTTGTGGGAGAACAACTCCATTTGGCTCACTAACTTCACACACCATCAGGCTTCCAAGCAGCTCTCAAGGAAACTCAGTTTTTACACTCTATGCTTAGTGCCCTTTGTGTGCCTAGGACTGAAATGAAGCTTGGTCAGCATCCCACACAAGCGAATGCTCCACATGCGGGTTTCACATGCCACCAACTCCACATTCACAGGCAACTTCAGCGCCACAGCCGTTTTCAGATAGCACTCAATGCAAAGGCTCTAGACGCAAATATTGGTGTGAGAGCTAATTCAATCAAGGAAACACTGCATGTTGGTGAAGGGCATATTGAAGAAGGATCAGCTGAGTGGTTCTTGTGGGAGAACAACTCCATTTGGCTCACTAACTTCACACACCATCAGGCTTCCAAGCAGCTCTCAAGGAAACTCACTTTTCACACTCTATGCTTAGTGCCCTTTGTGTGCATTATCTAGGAATGAACCTGGTAGAGCATCCCACACAAACGAATGCTCCACATGCGGGTTTCACATGCCACCAACTCCACATTCACAGGCAACTTCAGCGCCACAGCCGTTTTCAGATAGCCCTCAATGCAAAGGCTCTAGATGCAAATATTGGTGTGAGAGCTAATTCAATGAAGGAAACACTGCATGTTGGTGAAGGGCATATTGAAGAAGGATCAGCCGAGTGGTTCTTGTGGGAGAACAACTCCATTTGGCTCACTAACTTCACACACCATCAGGCTTCCAAGCAGCTCTCAAGGAAACTCAGTTTTTACACTCTATGCTTAATGCCCTTTGATTACATTATCTAGGAATGAACCTGGTAGAACATCCCACACTTACGAATGCTCCACATGCGGGTTTCACATGCCACCAACTCCACATTCACAGGCAACTTCAGCGCCACAGCCGTTTTCAGATAGCCCTCAATGCAAAGGCTCTAGACGCAAATATTGGTGTGAGAGCTAATTCAATCAAGGAAACACTGCATGTTGGTGAAGGGCATATTGAAGAAGGATCAGCCGAGTGGTTCTTGTGGGAGAACAACTCCATTTGGCTCACTAACGTCACACACCATCAGGCTTCCAAGCAGCTCTCAAGGAAGCTCAGTTTTCACACTCTATGCTTAGTGCCCGTTTAGTGCATTATCTGGGAATGAAGCTGGTAGAGCATCCCACACAAACGAATGCTCCACATGCGGGTTTCACATGCCACCAACTCCACATTCTCAGGCAACTTCAGCGCCACAGCCGTTTTCAGATAGCCCTCAATGCAAAGGCTCTAGACGCAAATATTGGTGTGAGAGCTAAATCAATCAAGGAAACACTGTATGTTGGTGAAGGGCATATTGAAGAAGGATCAGCCGAGTGGTTCTTGTGGGAGAACAACTCCATTTGGCTCACTAACTTCACACACCATCAGGCTTCCAAGCAGCTCTCAAGGAAACTCAGTTTTTACACTCTATGCTTAATGCCCTTTGATTACATTATCTAGGAATGAACATGGTAGAGCATCCCACACTTACGAATGCTCCACTTGCGGGTTTCACATGCCACCAACTCCACATTCACAGGCAACCTCAGCGCCACAGCCGTTTTCAGATAGCCCTCAATGCAAAGGCTCTAGACGCAAATATTGGTGTGGAGGGGGGGGGGGGGAGCTAATTCAATCAAGGAAACACTGCATGTTGGTGAAGGGCATATTGAAGAAGGATCAGCCGAGTGGTTCTTGTGGGAGAACAACTCCATTTGGCTCACTAACTTCACACACCATCAGGCTTCCAAGCAGCTCTCAAGGAAGCTCAGTTTTCACACTCTATGCTTAGTGCCTGTTTAGTGCATTATCTGGAAATGAAGCTGGTAGAGCATCCCACACAAACGAATGCTCCACATGCGGGTTTCACATGCCACCAACTCCACATTCTC
>NW_026701292.1:0-32168 GCF_030435755.1 Ochotona princeps | reverse complement strand
CCAACTCCACATTGACAGGCAACATCAGCGCCACAGCCGTTTTCAGATAGCCCTCAATGCAAAGGCTCTAGACGCAAATATTGGTGTGAGAGCTAATTCAATCAAGGAAACACTGCATGTTGGTGAAGGGCATATTGAAGAAGGATCAGCCGAGTGGTTCTTGTGGGAGAACAACTCCATTTGGCTCACTAACTTCACACACCATCAGGCTTCCAAGCAGCTCTCAAGGAAACTCAGTTTTCACACTCTATACTTAGTGCCCTTTGAGTGCATTATCTAGGAATGAACCTGGTAGAGCATCCCACACAAACGAATGCTCCACATGCGGGTTACACATGCCACCAACTCCACATTGACAGGCAACTTCAGCGCCACAGCCATTTTCAGATAGCCCTCAATGCAAAGGCTCTAGACGCAAATATTGGTGTGAGAGCTAATTCAATCAAGGAAACACTGCATGTTGGTGAAGGGCATATTGAAGAAGGATCAGCCGAGTGGTTCTTGTGGGAGAACAACTCCATTTGGCTCACTAACTTCACACACCATCAGGCTTCCAAGCAGCTCTCAAGGAAACTCAGTTTTCACACTCTATGCTTAGTGCCCTTTGAGTACCTAGGACTGAAATGAAGCTTGGTGAGCATCCCACACAAACGAATGCTCCACATGCGGGTTTCACATGCCACCAACTCCACATTCGCAGGCAACTTCAGCGCCAGAGCCGTTATCTGATAGCCCTCAATGCAAAGGCTCTAGACGCAAACATTGGTGTGAGCTAATTCAATCAAGGAAAAACTGCATGTTGGTGAAGGGCATATTGAAGAAGGATCAGCCGAGTGGTTCTTGTGGGAGAACAACTCCATTTGGCTCACTAACTTCACACACCATCAGGCTTCCAAGCAGCTCTCAAGGAAACTCAGTTTTCACACTCTATGCTTAGTGCCCTTTGAGTGCATTATCTAGGAATGAACCTGGTAGAGCATCCCACACAAACGAATGCTCCACATGCGGGTTTCACATGCCACCAACTCCACATTCTCACGCAATTCAGCGCCACAGCCGTTTTCAGATAGCCCTCAATGCAAAGGCTCTAGACACAAATATTGGTGTGAGAGCTAATTTAATCAAGGAAACACTGCATGTTGGTGAAGGGTATATTGAAGAAGGATCAGCCGAGCGGTTCTTGTAGGAGAACAACTCCATTTGGCTCACTAGCTTCACACACCATCAGGCTTCCAAGCAGCTCTCAAGGAAACTCAGTTTTCACACTCTATGCTTAGTGCCCTTTGAGTGCATTATCTAGGAATGAACCTGGTAGAGCATCCCACACAAACGAATGCTCCACATGCGGGTTTCACATGCCACCAACTCCACATTCTCACGCAACTTCAGCGCCACAGCCGTTTTCAGATAGCCCTCAATGCAAAGGCTCTAGACACAAATATTGGTTTGAGAGCTAATTCAATCAAGGAAACACTGCATGTTGGTGAAGGGCATATTGAAGAAGGATCAGCCGAGTGGTTCTTGTGGGAGAACAACTCCATTTGGCTCACTAACTTCACACACCATCAGGCTTCCAAGCAGCTCTCAAGGAAACTCAGTTTTCACACTCTATGCTTAGTGCCCTTTGAGTGCATTATCTAGGAATGAACCTGGGGGTAGTAGAGCATCCCACACAAACGAATGCTCCACATGCGGGTTTCACATGCCACCAACTCCACATTGACAGGCAACTTCAGCGCCACAGCCGTTTTCAGATAGCCCTCAATGCAAAGGCTCTAGACGCAAATATTGGTGTGAGAGCTAATTCAATCAAGGAAACACTGCATGTTGGTGAAGGGCATATTGAAGAAGGATCAGCCGAGTGGTTCTTGTGGGAGAACAACTCCATTTGGCTCACTAACTTCACACACCATCAGGCTTCCAAGCAGCTCTCAAGGAAACTCAGTTTTCACACTCTATGCTTAGTGCCCTTTGAGTGCATTATCTAGGAATGAACCTGGTAGAGCATCCCACACAAACGAATGCTCCACATGCGGGTTTCACATGCCACCAACTCCACATTCTCACGCAACTTCAGCGCCACAGCCGTTTTCAGATAGCCCTCAATGCAAAGGCTCTAGACGCAAATATTGGTGTGAGAGCTAATTCAATCAAGGAAACACTGCATGTTGGTGAAGGGCATATTGAAGAAGGATCCGCCGAGTGGTTCTTGTGGGAGAACAACTCCATTTGGCTCACTAACTTCACACACCATCAGGCTTCCAAGCAATCTCAAGGAAACTCAGTTTTCACACTCTATGCTTAGTGCCCTTTGAGTGCATTATCTAGGAATGAACCTGGTAGAGCATCCCACACAACCGAATGTTCCACATGCGGGTTTCACATGCCACCAACTCCACATTCTCACGCAACTTCAGCGCCACAGCCGTTTTCAGATAGCCCTCAATGCAAAGGCTCTAGACGCAAATATTGGTGTGAGAGCTAATTCAATCAAGGAAACACTGCATGTTGGTGAAGGGCATATTGAAGAAGGATCAGCCGAGTGGTTCTTATGGGAAAACCACTCCATTTGGCTCACTAACTTCACACACCATCAGGCTTCCAAGCAGCTCTCAAGGAAACTCAGTTTTCACACTCTATGCTTAGTGCCCTTTGAGTGCATTATCTAGGAATGAACCTGGTAGAGCATCCCACACAAACGAATGCTCCACATGCGGGTTTCACATGCCACCAACTCCACATTCACAGGCAACTTCAGCGCCACAGCCGTTTTCAGATAGCCCTCAATGCAAAGGCTCTAGACGCAAATATTGGTGTGAGAGCTAATTCAATCAAGGAAACACTGCATGTTGGTGAAGGGCATATTGAAGAAGGATCAGCCGAGTGGTTCTTGTGGGAGAACAACTCCATTTGGCTCACTAACTTCACACACCATCAGGCTTCCAAGCAGCTCTCAAGGAAACTCAGTTTTCACACTCTATGCTTAGTGCCCTTTGAGTGCATTATCTAGGAATGAACCTGGTAGAGCATCCCACACAAACGAATGCTCCACATGCGGGTTTCACATGCCACCAACTCCACATTCTCACGCAACTTCAGCGCCACAGCCATTTTCAGATAGCCCTCAATGCAAAGGCTCTAGACGCAAATATTGGTGTGAGAGCTAATTCAATCAAGGAAACACTGCATGTTGGTGAAGGGCATATTGAAGAAGGATCAGCCGAGTGGTTCTTGTGGGAGAACAACTCCATTTGGCTCACTAACTTCACACACCATCAGGCTTCCAAGCAATCTCAAGGAAACTCAGTTTTCACACTCTATGCTTAGTGCCCTTTGAGTGCATTATCTAGGAATGAACCTGGCAGAGCATCCCACACAAACGAATGCTCCACATGCGGGTTTCACATGCCACCAACTCCACATTGACAGACAACTTCAGCGCCACAGCCGTTTTCAGATAGCCCTCAATGCAAAGGCTCTAGACGCAAATATTGGTGTGAGAGCTAATTCAATCAAGGAAACACTGCATGTTGGTGAAGGGCATATTGAAGAAACATCAGCCGAGTGGTTCTTGTGGGAGAACAACTCCATTTGGCTCACTAACTTCACACACCATCAGGCTTCCAAGCAGCTCTCAAGGAAACTCAGTTTTCACACTCTATACTTAGTGCCCTTTGAGTGCATTATCTAGGAATGAACCTGGTGGTAGAGCATCCCACACAAACGAATGCTCCACATGCGGGTTACACATGCCACCAACTCCACATTGACAGGCAACATCAGCGCCACAGCCGTTTTCAGATAGCCCTCAATGCAAAGGCTCTAGACGCAAATATTGGTGTGAGAGCTAATTCAATCAAGGAAACACTGCATGTTGGTGAAGGGCATATTGAAGAAGGATCAGCCGAGTGGTTCTTGTGGGAGAACAACTCCATTTGGCTCACTAACTTCACACACCATCAGGCTTCCAAGCAGCTCTCAAGGAAACTCAGTTTTCACACTCTATACTTAGTGCCCTTTGAGTGCATTATCTAGGAATGAACCTGGTAGAGCATCCCACACAAACGAATGCTCCACATGCGGGTTACACATGCCACCAACTCCACATTGACAGGCAACTTCAGCGCCACAGCCATTTTCAGATAGCCCTCAATGCAAAGGCTCTAGACGCAAATATTGGTGTGAGAGCTAATTCAATCAAGGAAACACTGCATGTTGGTGAAGGGCATATTGAAGAAGGATCAGCCGAGTGGTTCTTGTGGGAGAACAACTCCATTTGGCTCACTAACTTCACACACCATCAGGCTTCCAAGCAGCTCTCAAGGAAACTCAGTTTTCACACTCTATGCTTAGTGCCCTTTGAGTACCTAGGACTGAAATGAAGCTTGGTGAGCATCCCACACAAACGAATGCTCCACATGCGGGTTTCACATGCCACCAACTCCACATTCGCAGGCAACTTCAGCGCCAGAGCCGTTATCTGATAGCCCTCAATGCAAAGGCTCTAGACGCAAACATTGGTGTGAGCTAATTCAATCAAGGAAAAACTGCATGTTGGTGAAGGGCATATTGAAGAAGGATCAGCCGAGTGGTTCTTGTGGGAGAACAACTCCATTTGGCTCACTAACTTCACACACCATCAGGCTTCCAAGCAGCTCTCAAGGAAACTCAGTTTTCACACTCTATGCTTAGTGCCCTTTGAGTGCATTATCTAGGAATGAACCTGGTAGAGCATCCCACACAAACGAATGCTCCACATGCGGGTTTCACATGCCACCAACTCCACATTCTCACGCAATTCAGCGCCACAGCCGTTTTCAGATAGCCCTCAATGCAAAGGCTCTAGACACAAATATTGGTGTGAGAGCTAATTTAATCAAGGAAACACTGCATGTTGGTGAAGGGTATATTGAAGAAGGATCAGCCGAGCGGTTCTTGTAGGAGAACAACTCCATTTGGCTCACTAGCTTCACACACCATCAGGCTTCCAAGCAGCTCTCAAGGAAACTCAGTTTTCACACTCTATGCTTAGTGCCCTTTGAGTGCATTATCTAGGAATGAACCTGGTAGAGCATCCCACACAAACGAATGCTCCACATGCGGGTTTCACATGCCACCAACTCCACATTCTCACGCAACTTCAGCGCCACAGCCGTTTTCAGATAGCCCTCAATGCAAAGGCTCTAGACACAAATATTGGTTTGAGAGCTAATTCAATCAAGGAAACACTGCATGTTGGTGAAGGGCATATTGAAGAAGGATCAGCCGAGTGGTTCTTGTGGGAGAACAACTCCATTTGGCTCACTAACTTCACACACCATCAGGCTTCCAAGCAGCTCTCAAGGAAACTCAGTTTTCACACTCTATGCTTAGTGCCCTTTGAGTGCATTATCTAGGAATGAACCTGGTAGAGCATCCCACACAAACGAATGCTCCACATGCGGGTTTCACATGCCACCAACTCCACATTGACAGGCAACTTCAGCGCCACAGCCGTTTTCAGATAGCCCTCAATGCAAAGGCTCTAGACGCAAATATTGGTGTGAGAGCTAATTCAATCAAGGAAACACTGCATGTTGGTGAAGGGCATATTGAAGAAGGATCAGCCGAGTGGTTCTTGTGGGAGAACAACTCCATTTGGCTCACTAACTTCACACACCATCAGGCTTCCAAGCAGCTCTCAAGGAAACTCAGTTTTCACACTCTATGCTTAGTGCCCTTTGAGTGCATTATCTAGGAATGAACCTGGTAGAGCATCCCACACAAACGAATGCTCCACATGCGGGTTTCACATGCCACCAACTCCACATTCTCACGCAACTTCAGCGCCACAGCCGTTTTCAGATAGCCCTCAATGCAAAGGCTCTAGACGCAAATATTGGTGTGAGAGCTAATTCAATCAAGGAAACACTGCATGTTGGTGAAGGGCATATTGAAGAAGGATCCGCCGAGTGGTTCTTGTGGGAGAACAACTCCATTTGGCTCACTAACTTCACACACCATCAGGCTTCCAAGCAATCTCAAGGAAACTCAGTTTTCACACTCTATGCTTAGTGCCCTTTGAGTGCATTATCTAGGAATGAACCTGGTAGAGCATCCCACACAAACGAATGTTCCACATGCGGGTTTCACATGCCACCAACTCCACATTCTCACGCAACTTCAGCGCCACAGCCGTTTTCAGATAGCCCTCAATGCAAAGGCTCTAGACGCAAATATTGGTGTGAGAGCTAATTCAATCAAGGAAACACTGCATGTTGGTGAAGGGCATATTGAAGAAGGATCAGCCGAGTGGTTCTTATGGGAAAACCACTCCATTTGGCTCACTAACTTCACACACCATCAGGCTTCCAAGCAGCTCTCAAGGAAACTCAGTTTTCACACTCTATGCTTAGTGCCCTTTGAGTGCATTATCTAGGAATGAACCTGGTAGAGCATCCCACACAAACGAATGCTCCACATGCGGGTTTCACATGCCACCAACTCCACATTCACAGGCAACTTCAGCGCCACAGCCGTTTTCAGATAGCCCTCAATGCAAAGGCTCTAGACGCAAATATTGGTGTGAGAGCTAATTCAATCAAGGAAACACTGCATGTTGGTGAAGGGCATATTGAAGAAGGATCAGCCGAGTGGTTCTTGTGGGAGAACAACTCCATTTGGCTCACTAACTTCACACACCATCAGGCTTCCAAGCAGCTCTCAAGGAAACTCAGTTTTCACACTCTATGCTTAGTGCCCTTTGAGTGCATTATCTAGGAATGAACCTGGTAGAGCATCCCACACAAACGAATGCTCCACATGCGGGTTTCACATGCCACCAACTCCACATTCTCACGCAACTTCAGCGCCACAGCCGTTTTCAGATAGCCCTCAATGCAAAGGCTCTAGACACAAATATTGGTGTGAGAGCTAATTTAATCAAGGAAACACTGCATGTTGGTGAAGGGCATATTGAAGAAGGATCAGCCGAGTGGTTCTTGTGGGAGAACAACTCCATTTGGCTCATTAACTTCACACACCATCAGGCTTCCAAGCAGCTCTCAAGGAAACTCAGTTTTCACACTCTATGCTTAGTGCCCTTTGAGTGCATTATCTAGGAATGAACCTGGTAGAGCATCCCACACAACCGAATGCTCCACATGCGGGTTTCACATGCCACCAACTCCACATTCTCACGCAACTTCAGCGCCACAGCCGTTTTCAGATAGCCCTCAATGCAAAGGCTCTAGACGCAAATATTGTTGTGAGAGCTAATTCAATCAAGGAAACACTGCATGTTGGTGAAGGGCATATTGAAGAAGGATCAGCCGAGTGGTTCTTGTGGGAGAACAACTCCATTTGGCTCACTAACTTCACACACCATCAGGCTTCCAAGCAGCTCTCAAGGAAACTCAGTTTTCACACTCTATGCTTAGTGCCCTTTGAGTGCATTATCTAGGAATGAACCTGGTACAGCATCCCACACAAACGAATGCTCCACATGCGGGTTTCACATGCCACCAACTCCACATTGACAGGCAACTTCAGCGCCACAGCCGTTTTCAGATAGCCCTCAATGCAAAGGCTCTAGACGCAAATATTGGTGTGAGAGCTAATTCAATCAAGGAAACACTGCATGTTGGTGAAGGGCATATTGAAGAAGGATCAGCCGAGTGGTTCTTGTGGGAGAACAACTCCATTTGGCTCACTAACTTCACACACCATCAGGCTTCCAAGCAGCTCTCAAGGAAACTCAGTTTTCACACTCTATGCTTAGTGCCCTTTGAGTGCCTAGGACTGAAATGAAGCTGGTAGAGCATCCCACACAAACGAATGCTCCACATGCGGGTTTCACATGCCACCAACTCCACATTCTCACGCAACTTCAGCGCCACAGCTGTTTTCAGATAGCCCTCAATGCAAAGGCTCTAGACGCAAATATTGGTGTGAGAGCTAATTCAATCAAGGAAACACTGCATGTTGGTGAAGGGCATATTGAAGAAGGATCCGCCGAGTGGTTCTTGTGGGAGAACAACTCCATTTGGCTCACTAACTTCACACACCATCAGGCTTCCAAGCAATCTCAAGGAAACTCAGTTTTCACACTCTATGCTTAGTGCCCTTTGAGTGCATTATCTAGGAATGAACCTGGTAGAGCATCCCACACAACCGAATGTTCCACATGTGGGTTTCACATGCCACCAACTCCACATTCTCACGCAACTTCAGCGCCACAGCCGTTTTCAGATAGCCCTCAATGCAAAGGCTCTAGACGCAAATATTGGTGTGAGAGCTAATTCAATCAAGGAAACACTGCATGTTGGTGAAGGGCATATTGAAGAAGGATCAGCCGAGTGATTCTTATGGGAAAACCACTCCATTTGGCTCACTAACTTCACACACCATCAGGCTTCCAAGCAGCTCTCAAGGAAACTCAGTTTTCACACTCTATGCTTAGTGCCCTTTGAGTGCATTATCTAGGAATGAACCTGGTAGAGCATCCCACACAAACGAATGCTCCACATGCGGGTTTCACATGCCACCAACTCCACATTCACAGGCAACTTCAGCGCCACAGCCGTTTTCAGATGGCCCTCAATGCAAAGGCTCTAGACGCAAATATTGGTGTGATAGCTAATTCAATCAAGGAAACACTGCATGTTGGTGAAGGGCATATTGAAGAAGGATCAGCCGAGTGGTTCTTGTGGGAGAACAACTCCATTTGGCTCATTAACTTCACACACCATCAGGCTTCCAAGCAGCTCTCAAGGAAACTCAGTTTTCACACTATGCTTAGTGCCCTTTGAGTGCATTATCTAGGAATGAACCTGGTAGAGCATCCCACACAACCGAATGCTCCACATGCGGGTTTCACATGCCACCAACTCCACATTCTCACGCAACTTCAGCGCCACAGCCGTTTTCAGATAGCCCTCAATGCAAAGGCTCTAGACGCAAATATTGGTGTGAGAGCTAATTCAATCAAGGAAACACTGCATGTTGGTGAAGGGCATATTGAAGAAGGATCAGCCGAGTGGTTCTTGTGGGAGAACAACTCCATTTGGCTCACTAACTTCACACACCATCAGGCTTCCAAGCAGCTCTCAAGGAAACTCAGTTTTCACACTCTATGCTTAGTGCCCTTTGAGTGCATTAATTAGGAATGAACCTGGTACAGCATCCCACACAAACGAATGCTCCACATGCGGGTTTCACATGCCACCAACTCCACATTGACAGGCAACTTCAGCGCCACAGCCGTTTTCAGATAGCCCTCAATGCAAAGGCTCTAGACGCAAATATTGGTGTGAGAGCTAATTCAATCAAGGAAACACTGCATGTTGGTGAAGGGCATATTGAAGAAGGATCAGCCGAGTGGTTCTTGTGGGAGAACAACTCCATTTGGCTCACTAACTTCACACACCATCAGGCTTCCAAGCAGCTCTCAAGGAAACTCAGTTTTCACACTCTATGCTTAGTGCCCTTTGAGTGCATTATCTAGGAATGAACCTGGTAGAGCATCCCACACAAACGAATGCTCCACGTGCGGGTTTCACATGCCACCAACTCCACATTCACAGGCAACTTCAGCGCCACAGCCGTTTTCAGATAGCCCTCAATGCAAAGGCTCTAGACACAAATATTGGTGTGAGAGCTAATTCAATCAAGGAAACACTGCATGTTGGTGAAGGGCATATTGAAGAAGGATCAGCCGAGTGGTTCTTGTGGGAGAACAACTCCATTTGACTCACTAACTTCACACACCATCAGGCTTCCAAGCAGCTCTCAAGGAAACTCAGTTTTCACACTCTATGCTTAGTGCCCTCTGAGTACCTAGGACTGAAATGAATCTTGGTGAGCATTCCACACAAACGAATGATCCACATGCGCGTTTCACATGCCACGAACTCCACATTCACAGGCAACTTCAGCGCCACAGCCGTTTTCAGATGGCCCTCAATGCAAAGGCTCTAGACGCAAATATTGGTGTGAGAGCTAATTCAATCAAGGAAACACTGCATGTTGGTGAAGGGCATATTGAAGAAGGATCAGCCGAGTGGTTCTTGTGGGAGAACAACTCCATTTGGCTCACTAACTTCACACACCATCAGGCTTCCAAGCAGCTCTCTAGGAAACTCAGTTTTCACACTCTATGCTTAGTGCCCTTTGAGTGCATTATCTAGGAATGAACCTGGTAGAGCATCCCACACAAACGAATGCTCCACATGCGGGTTTCACATGCCACCAACTCCACATTCACAGGCAACTTCAGCGCCACAGCCATTTTCAGATAGCCCTCAATGCAAAGGCTCTAGACGCAAATATTGGTGTGAGAGCTAATTCAATCAAGGAAACACTGCATGTTGGTGAAGGGCATATTGAAGAAGGATCAGCCGAGTGGTTCTTGTGGGAGAACAACTCCATTTGGCTCACTAACTTCACACACCATCAGGCTTCCAAGCAATCTCAAGGAAACTCAGTTTTCACACTCTATGCTTAGTGCCCTTTGAGTGCATTATCTAGGAATGAACCTGGCAGAGCATCCCACACAAACGAATGCTCCACATGCGGGTTTCACATGCCACCAACTCCACATTGACAGACAACTTCAGCGCCACAGCCGTTTTCAGATAGCCCTCAATGCAAAGGCTCTAGACGCAAATATTGGTGTGAGAGCTAATTCAATCAAGGAAACACTGCATGTTGGTGAAGGGCATATTGAAGAAACATCAGCCGAGTGGTTCTTGTGGGAGAACAACTCCATTTGGCTCACTAACTTCACACACCATCAGGCTTCCAAGCAGCTCTCAAGGAAACTCAGTTTTCACACTCTATACTTAGTGCCCTTTGAGTGCATTATCTAGGAATGAACCTGGTAGAGCATCCCACACAAACGAATGCTCCACATGCGGGTTACACATGCCACCAACTCCACATTGACAGGCAACATCAGCGCCACAGCCGTTTTCAGATAGCCCTCAATGCAAAGGCTCTAGACGCAAATATTGGTGTGAGAGCTAATTCAATCAAGGAAACACTGCATGTTGGTGAAGGGCATATTGAAGAAGGATCAGCCGAGTGGTTCTTGTGGGAGAACAACTCCATTTGGCTCACTAACTTCACACACCATCAGGCTTCCAAGCAGCTCTCAAGGAAACTCAGTTTTCACACTCTATGCTTAGTGCCCTTTGAGTGCATTAATTAGGAATGAACCTGGTACAGCATCCCACACAAACGAATGCTCCACATGCGGGTTTCACATGCCACCAACTCCACATTGACAGGCAACTTCAGCGCCACAGCCGTTTTCAGATAGCCCTCAATGCAAAGGCTCTAGACGCAAATATTGGTGTGAGAGCTAATTCAATCAAGGAAACACTGCATGTTGGTGAAGGGCATATTGAAGAAGGATCAGCCGAGTGGTTCTTGTGGGAGAACAACTCCATTTGGCTCACTAACTTCACACACCATCAGGCTTCCAAGCAGCTCTCAAGGAAACTCAGTTTTCACACTCTATGCTTAGTGCCCTTTGAGTGCATTATCTAGGAATGAACCTGGTAGAGCATCCCACACAAACGAATGCTCCACGTGCGGGTTTCACATGCCACCAACTCCACATTCACAGGCAACTTCAGCGCCACAGCCGTTTTCAGATAGCCCTCAATGCAAAGGCTCTAGACACAAATATTGGTGTGAGAGCTAATTCAATCAAGGAAACACTGCATGTTGGTGAAGGGCATATTGAAGAAGGATCAGCCGAGTGGTTCTTGTGGGAGAACAACTCCATTTGACTCACTAACTTCACACACCATCAGGCTTCCAAGCAGCTCTCAAGGAAACTCAGTTTTCACACTCTATGCTTAGTGCCCTCTGAGTACCTAGGACTGAAATGAATCTTGGTGAGCATTCCACACAAACGAATGATCCACATGCGCGTTTCACATGCCACGAACTCCACATTCACAGGCAACTTCAGCGCCACAGCCGTTTTCAGATGGCCCTCAATGCAAAGGCTCTAGACGCAAATATTGGTGTGAGAGCTAATTCAATCAAGGAAACACTGCATGTTGGTGAAGGGCATATTGAAGAAGGATCAGCCGAGTGGTTCTTGTGGGAGAACAACTCCATTTGGCTCACTAACTTCACACACCATCAGGCTTCCAAGCAGCTCTCTAGGAAACTCAGTTTTCACACTCTATGCTTAGTGCCCTTTGAGTGCATTATCTAGGAATGAACCTGGTAGAGCATCCCACACAAACGAATGCTCCACATGCGGGTTTCACATGCCACCAACTCCACATTCACAGGCAACTTCAGCGCCACAGCCATTTTCAGATAGCCCTCAATGCAAAGGCTCTAGACGCAAATATTGGTGTGAGAGCTAATTCAATCAAGGAAACACTGCATGTTGGTGAAGGGCATATTGAAGAAGGATCAGCCGAGTGGTTCTTGTGGGAGAACAACTCCATTTGGCTCACTAACTTCACACACCATCAGGCTTCCAAGCAATCTCAAGGAAACTCAGTTTTCACACTCTATGCTTAGTGCCCTTTGAGTGCATTATCTAGGAATGAACCTGGCAGAGCATCCCACACAAACGAATGCTCCACATGCGGGTTTCACATGCCACCAACTCCACATTGACAGACAACTTCAGCGCCACAGCCGTTTTCAGATAGCCCTCAATGCAAAGGCTCTAGACGCAAATATTGGTGTGAGAGCTAATTCAATCAAGGAAACACTGCATGTTGGTGAAGGGCATATTGAAGAAACATCAGCCGAGTGGTTCTTGTGGGAGAACAACTCCATTTGGCTCACTAACTTCACACACCATCAGGCTTCCAAGCAGCTCTCAAGGAAACTCAGTTTTCACACTCTATACTTAGTGCCCTTTGAGTGCATTATCTAGGAATGAACCTGGTAGAGCATCCCACACAAACGAATGCTCCACATGCGGGTTACACATGCCACCAACTCCACATTGACAGGCAACATCAGCGCCACAGCCGTTTTCAGATAGCCCTCAATGCAAAGGCTCTAGACGCAAATATTGGTGTGAGAGCTAATTCAATCAAGGAAACACTGCATGTTGGTGAAGGGCATATTGAAGAAGGATCAGCCGAGTGGTTCTTGTGGGAGAACAACTCCATTTGGCTCACTAACTTCACACACCATCAGGCTTCCAAGCAGCTCTCAAGGAAACTCAGTTTTCACACTCTATACTTAGTGCCCTTTGAGTGCATTATCTAGGAATGAACCTGGTAGAGCATCCCACACAAACGAATGCTCCACATGCGGGTTACACATGCCACCAACTCCACATTCACAGGCAACTTCAGCGCCACAGCTGTTTTCAGATAGCCCTCAATGCAAAGGCTCTAGACGCAAATATTGGTGTGAGAGCTAATTCAATCAAGGAAACACTGCATGTTGGTGAAGGGCATATTGAAGAAGGATCAGCCGAGTGGTTCTTGTGGGAGAACAACTCCATTTGGCTCACTAACTTCACACACCATCAGGCTTCCAAGCAGCTCTCAAGGAAACTCAGTTTTCACACTCTATGCTTAGTGCCCTTTGAGTACCTAGGACTGAAATGAAGCTTGGTGAGCATCCCACACAAACGAATGCTCCACATGCGGGTTTCACATGCCACCAACTCCACATTCGCAGGCAACTTCAGCGCCACAGCCGTTATCTGATAGCCCTCAATGCAAAGGCTCTAGACGCAAACATTGGTGTGAGCTAATTCAATCAAGGAAAAACTGCATGTTGGTGAAGGGCATATTGAAGAAGGATCAGCCGAGTGGTTCTTGTGGGAGAACAACTCCATTTGGCTCACTAACTTCACACACCATCAGGCTTCCAAGCAGCTCTCAAGGAAACTCAGTTTTCACACTCTATGCTTAGTGCCCTTTGAGTGCATTATCTAGGAATGAACCTGGTAGAGCATCCCACACAAACGAATGCTCCACATGCGGGTTTCACATGCCACCAACTCCACATTCACAGGCAACTTCAGCGCAACAGCCATTTTCAGATAGCCCTCAATGCAAAGGCTCTAGACGCAAATATTGGTGTGAGAGCTAATTCAATCAAGGAAACACTGCATGTTGGTGAAGGGCATATTGAAGAAGGATCAGCCGAGTGGTTCTTGTGGGAGAACAACTCCATTTGGCTCATTAACTTCACACACCATCAGGCTTCCAAGCAGCTCTCAAGGAAACTCAGTTTTCACACTCTATGCTTAGTGCCCTTTGAGTGCATTATCTAGGAATGAACCTGGTAGAGCATCCCACACAAACGAATGCTCCACATGCGGGTTTCACATGCCACCAACTCCACATTCACAGGCAACTTCAGCGCCACAGCTGTTTTCAGATAGCCCTCAATGCAAAGGCTCTAGACGCAAATATTGGTGTGAGAGCTAATTCAATCAAGGAAACACTGCATGTTGGTGAAGGGCATATTGAAGAAGGATCAGCCGAGTGGTTCTTGTGGGAGAACAACTCCATTTGGCTCACTAACTTCACACACCATCAGGCTTCCAAGCAGCTCTCAAGGAAACTCAGTTTTCACACTCTATGCTTAGTGCCCTTTGAGTGCATTATCTAGGAATGAACCTGGTAGAACATCCCACACAAACGAATGCTCCACATGCGGGTTTCACATGCCACCAACTCCACATTCACAGGCAACTTCAGCGCCACAGCCGTTATCTGATAGCCCTCAATGCAAAGACTCTAGACGCAAACATTGGTGTGAGCTAATTCAATCAAGGAAAAACTGCATGTTGGTGAAGGGCATATTGAAGAAGGATCAGCCGAGTGGTTCTTGTGGGAGAACAACTCCATTTGGCTCATTAACTTCACACACCATCAGGCTTCCAAGCAGCTCTCAAGGAAACTCAGTTTTCACACTCTATGCTTAGTGCCCTTTGAGTGCCTAGGACTGAAATGAAGCATGCTGAGCATCCCACACAAACAATTGCTCCACATGCGGGTTTCACATGCCACCAACTCCACATTCTCACGCAACTTCAGCGCCACAGCCGTTTTCAGATAGCCCTCAATGCAAAGGCTCTAGACGCAAATATTGGTGTGAGAGCTAATTCAATCAAGGAAACACTGCATGTTGGTGAAGGGCATATTGAAGAAGGATCAGCCGAGTGGTTCTTGTGGGAGAACAACTCCATTTGGCTCACTAACTTCACACACCATCAGGCTTCCAAGCAGCTCTCAAGGAAACTCAGTTTTCACACTCTATGCTTAGTGCCCTTTGAGTGCCTAGGACTGAAATGAAGCATGGTGAGGATCCCACACAACCGAATGCTCCACATGCGGATTTCACATGCCACCAACTCCACATTCTCACGCAACTTTAGCGCCACAGCCGTTTTCAGATAGCCCTCAATGCAAAGGCTCTAGACGCAAATATTGTTGTGAGAGCTAATTCAATCAAGGAAACACTGCATGTTGGTGAAGGGCATATTGAAGAAGGATCAGCCGAGTGGTTCTTGTGGGAGAACAACTCCATTTGGCTCACTAACTTCACACACCATCAGGCTTCCAAGCAGCTCTCAAGGAAACTCAGTTTTCACACTCTATGCTTAGTGCCCTTTTAGTGCATTATCTAGGAATGAACCTGGTAGAGCATCCCACACAAACGAATGCTCCACATGCGGGTTTCACATGCCACCAACTCCACATTCACAGGCAACTTCAGCGCCACAGCTGTTTTCAGATAGCCCTCAAAGCAAAGGCTCTAGACGCAAATATTAGTGTGAGAGCTAATTCAATCAAGGAAACACTGCATGTTGGTGAAGGGCATATTGAAGAAGGATCAGCCGAGTGGTTCTTGTGGGAGAACAACTCCATTTGGCTCACTAACTTCACACACCATCAGGCTTCCAAGCAATCTCAAGGAAACTCAGTTTTCACACTCTATGCTTAGTGCCCTTTGAGTGCATTATCTAGGAATGAACCTGGCAGAGCATCCCACACAAACGAATGCTCCACATGCGGGTTTCACATGCCACCAACTCCACATTGACAGACAACTTCAGCGCCACAGCCGTTTTCAGATAGCCCTCAATGCAAAGGCTCTAGACGCAAATATTGGTGTGAGAGCTAATTCAATCAAGGAAACACTGCATGTTGGTGAAGGGCATATTGAAGAAACATCAGCCGAGTGGTTCTTGTGGGAGAACAACTCCATTTGGCTCACTAACTTCACACACCATCAGGATTCCAAGCAGCTCTCAAGGAAACTCAGTTTTCACACTCTATACTTAGTGCCCTTTGAGTGCATTATCTAGGAATGAACCTGGTAGAGCATCCCACACAAACGAATGCTCCACATGCGGGTTACACATGCCACCAACTCCACATTGACAGGCAACATCAGCGCCACAGCCGTTTTCAGATAGCCCTCAATGCAAAGGCTCTAGACGCAAATATTGGTGTGAGAGCTAATTCAATCAAGGAAACACTGCATGTTGGTGAAGGGCATATTGAAGAAGGATCAGCCGAGTGGTTCTTGTGGGAGAACAACTCCATTTGGCTCACTAACTTCACACACCATCAGGCTTCCAAGCAGCTCTCAAGGAAACTCAGTTTTCACACTCTATGCTTAGTGCCCTTTGAGTGCCTAGGACTGAAATGAAGCATGGTGAGCATCCCACACAACCGAATGCTCCACATGCGGGTTTCACATGCCACCAACTCCACATTCGCAGGCAACTTCAGCGCCACAGCCGTTATCTGATAGCCCTCAATGCAAAGGCTCTAGACGCAAACATTGGTGTGAGCTAATTCAATCAAGGAAAAACTGCATGTTGGTGAAGGGCATATTGAAGAAGGATCAGCCGAGTGGTTCTTGTGGGAGAACAACTCCATTTGGCTCACTAACTTCACACACCATCAGGCTTCCAAGCAGCTCTCAAGGAAACTCAGTTTTCACACTCTATGCTTAGTGCCCTTTGAGTGCATTATCTAGGAATGAACCTGGTAGAGCATCCCACACAAACGAATGCTCCACATGCGGGTTTCACATGCCACCAACTCCACATTCACAGGCAACTTCAGCGCAACATCCATTTTCAGATAGCCCTCAATGCAAAGGCTCTAGACGCAAATATTGGTGTGAGAGCTAATTCAATCAAGGAAACACTGCATGTTGGTGAAGGGCATATTGAAGAAGGATCAGCCGAGTGGTTCTTGTGGGAGAACAACTCCATTTGGCTCATTAACTTCACACACCATCAGGCTTCCAAGCAGCTCTCAAGGAAACTCAGTTTTCACACTCTATGCTTAGTGCCCTTTGAGTGCATTATCTAGGAATGAACCTGGTAGAGCATCCCACACAAACGAATGCTCCACATGCGGGTTTCACATGCCACCAACTCCACATTCACAGGCAACTTCAGCGCCACAGCTGTTTTCAGATAGCCCTCAATGCAAAGGCTCTAGACGCAAATATTGGTGTGAGAGCTAATTCAATCAAGGAAACACTGCATGTTGGTGAAGGGCATATTGAAGAAACATCAGCCTAGTGGTTCTTGTGGGAGAACAACTCCATTTGGCTCACTAACTTCACACACCATCAGGCTTCCAAGCAGCTCTCAAGGAAACTCAGTTTTCACACTCTATGCTTAGTGCCCTTTGAGTGCATTATCTAGGAATGAACCTGGTAGAACATCCCACACAAACGAATGCTCCACATGCGGGTTTCACATGCCACCAACTCCACATTCACAGGCAACTTCAGCGCCACAGCCGTTATCTGATAGCCCTCAATGCAAAGGCTCTAGACGCAAACATTGGTGTGAGCTAATTCAATCAAGGAAAAACTGCATGTTGGTGAAGGGCATATTGAAGAAGGATCAGCCGAGTGGTTCTTGTGGGAGAACAACTCCATTTGGCTCACTAACTTCACACACCATCAGGCTTCCAAGCAGCTCTCAAGGAAACTCAGTTTTCACACTCTATGCTTAGTGCCCTTTGAGTGCCTAGGACTGAAATGAAGCATGGTGAGCATCCCACACAAACAATTGCTCCACATGCGGGTTTCACATGCCACCAACTCCACATTCTCACGCAACTTCAGCGCCACAGCCGTTTTCAGATAGCCCTCAATGCAAAGGCTCTAGGCGCAAATATTGGTGTGAGAGCTAATTCAATCAAGGAAACACTGCATGTTGGTGAAGGGCATATTGAAGAAGGATCAGCCGAGTGGTTCTTGTGGGAGAACAACTCCATTTGGCTCACTAACTTCACACACCCATCAGGCTTCCAAGCAGCTCTCAAGGAAACTCAGTTTTCACACTCTATGCTTAGTGCCCTTTGAGTGCCTAGGACTGAAATGAAGCATGGTGAGCATCCCACACAACCGAATGCTCCACATGCGGGTTTCACATGCCACCAACTCCACATTCTCACGCAACTTCAGCGCCACAGCCGTTTTCAGATAGCCCTCAATGCAAAGGCTCTAGACGCAAATATTGTTGTGAGAGCTAATTCAATCAAGGAAACACTGCATGTTGGTGAAGGGCATATTGAAGAAGGATCAGCCGAGTGGTTCTTGTGGGAGAACAACTCCATTTGGCTCACTAACTTCACACACCATCAGGCTTCCAAGCAGCTCTCAAGGAAACTCAGTTTTCACACTCTATGCTTAGTGCCCTTTTAGTGCATTATCTAGGAATGAACCTGGTAGAGCATCCCACACAAACGAATGCTCCACATGCGGGTTTCACATGCCACCAACTCCACATTCACAGGCAACTTCAGCGCCACAGCTGTTTTCAGATAGCCCTCAATGCAAAGGCTCTAGACGCAAATATTAGTGTGAGAGCTAATTCAATCAAGGAAACACTGCATGTTGGTGAAGGGCATATTGAAGAAGGATCAGCCGAGTGGTTCTTGTGGGAGAACAACTCCATTTGGCTCACTAACTTCACACACCATCAGGCTTCCAAGCAATCTCAAGGAAACTCAGTTTTCACACTCTATGCTTAGTGCCCTTTGAGTGCATTATCTAGGAATGAACCTGGCAGAGCATCCCACACAAACGAATGCTCCACATGCGGGTTACACATGCCACCAACTCCACATTGACAGGCAACTTCAGCGCCACAGCCGTTTTCAGATAGCCCTCAATGCAAAGGCTCTAGACGCAAATATTGGTGTGAGAGCTAATTCAATCAAGGAAACACTGCATGTTGGTGAAGGGCATATTGAAGAAGGATCAGCCGAGTGGTTCTTGTGGGAGAACAACTCCATTTGGCTCACTAACTTCACACACCATCAGGCTTCCAAGCAGCTCTCAAGGAAACTCAGTTTTCACACTCTATGCTTAGTGCCCTTTGAGTGCCTAGGACTGAAATGAAGCATGGTGAGCATCCCACACAACCGAATGCTCCACATGCGGGTTTCACATGCCACCAACTCCACATTCGCAGGCAACTTCAGCGCCAGAGCCGTTATCTGATAGCCCTCAATGCAAAGGCTCTAGACGCAAACATTGGTGTGAGCTAATTCAATCAAGGAAAAACTGCATGTTGGTGAAGGGCATATTGAAGAAGGATCAGCCGAGTGGTTCTTGTGGGAGAACAACTCCATTTGGCTCACTAACTTCACACACCATCAGGCTTCCAAGCAGCTCTCAAGGAAACTCAGTTTTCACACTCTATGCTTAGTGCCCTTTGAGTGCATTATCTAGGAATGAACCTGGTAGAGCATCCCACACAAACGAATGCTCCACATGCGGGTTTCACATGCCACCAACTCCACATTCACAGGCAACTTCAGCGCAACAGCCATTTTCAGATAGCCCTCAATGCAAAGGCTCTAGACGCAAATATTGGTGTGAGAGCTAATTCAATCAAGGAAACACTGCATGTTGGTGAAGGGCATATTGAAGAAGGATCAGCCGAGTGGTTCTTGTGGGAGAACAACTCCATTTGGCTCATTAACTTCACACACCATCAGGCTTCCAAGCAGCTCTCAAGGAAACTCAGTTTTCACACTCTATGCTTAGTGCCCTTTGAGTGCATTATCTAGGAATGAACCTGGTAGAGCATCCCACACAAACGAATGCTCCACATGCGGGTTTCACATGCCACCAACTCCACATTCACAGGCAACTTCAGCGCCACAGCTGTTCTCAGATAGCCCTCAATGCAAAGGCTCTAGACGCAAATATTGGTGTGAGAGCTAATTCAATCAAGGAAACACTGCATGTTGGTGAAGGGCATATTGAAGAAACATCAGCCTAGTGGTTCTTGTGGGAGAACAACTCCATTTGGCTCACTAACTTCACACACCATCAGGCTTCCAAGCAGCTCTCAAGGAAACTCAGTTTTCACACTCTATGCTTAGTGCCCTTTGAGTGCATTATCTAGGAATGAACCTGGTAGAACATCCCACACAAACGAATGCTCCACATGCGGGTTTCACATGCCACCAACTCCACATTCACAGGCAACTTCAGCGCCACAGCCGTTATCTGATAGCCCTCAATGCAAAGGCTCTAGACGCAAACATTGGTGTGAGCTAATTCAATCAAGGAAAAACTGCATGTTGGTGAAGGGCATATTGAAGAAGGATCAGCCGAGTGGTTCTTGTGGGAGAACAACTCCATTTGGCTCATTAACTTCACACACCATCAGGCTTCCAAGCAGCTCTCAAGGAAACTCAGTTTTCACACTCTATGCTTAGTGCCCTTTGAGTGCCTAGGACTGAAATGAAGCATGGTGAGCATCCCACACAAACAATTGCTCCACATGCGGGTTTCACATGCCACCAACTCCACATTCTCACGCAACTTCAGCGCCACAGCCGTTTTCAGATAGCCCTCAATGCAAAGGCTCTAGACGCAAATATTGGTGTGAGAGCTAATTCAATCAAGGAAACACTGCATGTTGGTGAAGGGCATATTGAAGAAGGATCAGCCGAGTGGTTCTTGTGGGAGAACAACTCCATTTGGCTCACTAACTTCACACACCATCAGGCTTCCAAGCAGCTCTCAAGGAAACTCAGTTTTCACACTCTATGCTTAGTGCCCTTTGAGTGCCTAGGACTGAAATGAAGCATGGTGAGCATCCCACACAACCGAATGCTCCACATGCGGGTTTCACATGCCACCAACTCCACATTCTCACGCAACTTCAGCGCCACAGCCGTTTTCAGATAGCCCTCAATGCAAAGGCTCTAGACGCAAATATTGTTGTGAGAGCTAATTCAATCAAGGAAACACTGCATGTTGGTGAAGGGCATATTGAAGAAGGATCAGCCGAGTGGTTCTTGTGGGAGAACAACTCCATTTGGCTCACTAACTTCACACACCATCAGGCTTCCAAGCAGCTCTCAAGGAAACTCAGTTTTCACACTCTATGCTTAGTGCCCTTTGAGTGCATTATCTAGGAATGAACCTGGTAGAGCATCCCACACAAACGAATGCTCCACATGCGGGTTTCACATGCCACCAACTCCACATTCACAGGCAACTTCAGCGCCACAGCTGTTTTCAGATAGCCCTCAATGCAAAGGCTCTAGACGCAAATATTAGTATGAGAGCTAATTCAATCAAGGAAACACTGCATGTTGGTGAAGGGCATATTGAAGAAGGATCAGCCGAGTGGTTCTTGTGGGAGAACAACTCCATTTGACTCACTAACTTCACACACCATCAGGCTTCCAAGCAATCTCAAGGAAACTCAGTTTTCACACTCTATGCTTAGTGCCCTTTGAGTGCATTATCTAGGAATGAACCTGGCAGAGCATCCCACACAAACGAATGCTCCACATGCGGGTTACACATGCCACCAACTCCACATTGACAGGCAACTTCAGCGCCACAGCCGTTTTCAGATAGCCCTCAATGCAAAGGCTCTAGACGCAAATATTGGTGTGAGAGCTAATTCAATCAAGGAAACACTGCATGTTGGTGAAGGGCATATTGAAGAAACATCAGCCGAGTGGTTCTTGTGGGAGAACAACTCCATTTGGCTCACTAACTTCACACACCATCAGGCTTCCAAGCAGCTCTCAAGGAAACTCAGTTTTCACACTCTATACTTAGTGCCCTTTGAGTGCATTATCTAGGAATGAACCTGGTAGAGCATCCCACACAAACGAATGCTCCACATGCGGGTTACACATGCCACCAACTCCACATTGACAGGCAACATCAGCGCAAGCAGCCGTTTTCAGATAGCCCTCAATGCAAAGGCTCTAGACGCAAATATTGGTGTGAGAGCTAATTCAATCAAGGAAACACTGCATGTTGGTGAAGGGCATATTGAAGAAGGATCAGCCGAGTGGTTCTTGTGGGAGAACAACTCCATTTGGCTCACTAACTTCACACACCATCAGGCTTCCAAGCAGCTCTCAAGGAAACTCAGTTTTCACACTCTATGCTTAGTGCCCTTTGAGTGCATTATCTAGGAATGAACCTGGTAGAGCATCCCACACAAACGAATGCTCCACATGCGGGTTTCACATGCCACCAACTCCACATTCACAGGCAACTTCAGCGCCACAGCTGTTTTCAGATAGCCCTCAATGCAAAGGCTCTAGACGCAAATATTAGTGTGAGAGCTAATTCAATCAAGGAAACACTGCATGTTGGTGAAGGGCATATTGAAGAAGGATCAGCCGAGTGGTTCTTGTGGGAGAACAACTCCATTTGGCTCACTAACTTCACACACCATCAGGCTTCCAAGCAATCTCAAGGAAACTCAGTTTTCACACTCTATACTTAGTGCCCTTTGAGTGCATTATCTAGGAATGAACCTGGTAGAGCATCCCACACAAACGAATGCTCCACATGCGGGTTACACATGCCACCAACTCCACATTGACAGGCAACATCAGCGCAAGCAGCCGTTTTCAGATAGCCCTCAATGCAAAGGCTCTAGACGCAAATATTGGTGTGAGAGCTAATTCAATCAAGGAAACACTGCATGTTGGTGAAGGGCATATTGAAGAAGGATCAGCCGAGTGGTTCTTGTGGGAGAACAACTCCATTTGGCTCACTAACTTCACACACCATCAGGCTTCCAAGCAGCTCTCAAGGAAACTCAGTTTTCACACTCTATGCTTAGTGCCCTTTGAGTGCATTATCTAGGAATGAACCTGGTAGAGCATCCCACACAAACGAATGCTCCACATGCGGGTTTCACATGCCACCAACTCCACATTCACAGGCAACTTCAGCGCCACAGCTGTTTTCAGATAGCCCTCAATGCAAAGGCTCTAGACGCAAATATTAGTGTGAGAGCTAATTCAATCAAGGAAACACTGCATGTTGGTGAAGGGCATATTGAAGAAGGATCAGCCGAGTGGTTCTTGTGGGAGAACAACTCCATTTGGCTCACTAACTTCACACACCATCAGGCTTCCAAGCAATCTCAAGGAAACTCAGTTTTCACACTCTATGCTTAGTGCCCTTTGAGTGCATTATCTAGGAATGAACCTGGCAGAGCATCCCACACGAACGAATGCTCCACATGCGGGTTTCACATGCCACCAACTCCACATTGACAGACAACTTCAGCGCCACAGCCGTTATCTGATAGCCCTCAATGCAAAGGCTCTAGACGCAAACATTGGTGTGAGCTAATTCAATCAAGGAAAAACTGCATGTTGCTGAAGGGCATATTGAAGAAGGATCAGCCGAGTGGTTCTTGTGGGAGAACAACTCCATTTGGCTCATTAACTTCACACACCATCAGGCTTCCAAGCAGCTCTCAAGGAAACTCAGTTTTCACACTCTATGCTTAGTGCCCTTTGAGTGCCTAGGACTGAAATGAAGCATGGTGAGCATCCCGCACAAACAATTGCTCCACAAGCGGGTTTCACATGCCACCAACTCCACATTCTCACGCAACTTCAGCGCCACAGCCGTTTTCAGATAGCCCTCAATGCAAAGGCTCTAGACGCAAATATTGGTGTGAGAGCTAATTCAACCAAGGAAACACTGCATGTTGGTGAAGGGCATATTGAAGAAGGATCAGCCGAGTGGTTCTTGTGGGAGAACAACTCCATTTGGCTCACTAACTTCACACACCATCAGGCTTCCAAGCAGCTCTCAAGGAAACTCAGTTTTCACACTCTATGCTTAGTGCCCTTTGAGTGCCTAGGACTGAAATGAAGCATGGTGAGCATCCCACACAACCGAATGCTCCACATGCGGGTTTCACATGCCACCAACTCCACATTCTCGCGCAACCTCAGCGCCACAGCGTTTTCAGATAGCCCTCAATGCAAAGGCTCTAGACGCAAATATTGGTGTGAGAGCTAATTCAATCAAGGAAACACTGCATGTTGGTGAAGGGCATATTGAAGAAGGATCAGCCGAGTGGTTCTTGTGGGAGAACAACTCCATTTGGCTCATTAACTTCACACACCATCAGGCTTCCAAGCAGCTCTCAAGGAAACTCAGTTTTCACACTCTATGCTTAGTGCCCTTTGAGTGCATTATCTAGGAATGAACCTGGTAGAGCATCCCACACAACCGAATGCTCCACATGCGGGTTTCACATGCCACCAACTCCACATTCTCACGCAACTTCAGCGCCACAGCCGTTTTCAGATAGCCCTCAATGCAAAGGCTCTAGACGCAAATATTGGTGTGAGAGCTAATTCAATCAAGGAAACACTGCATGTTGGTGAAGGGCATATTGAAGAAGGATCAGCCGAGTGGTTCTTGTGGGAGAACAACTCCATTTCGCTCACTAACTTCACACACCATCAGGCTTCCAAGCAGCTCTCAAGGAAACTCAGTTTTCACACTCTATGCTTAGTGCCCTTTGAGTGCCTAGGACTGAAATGAAGCTGGTAGAGCATCCCACACAAACGAATGCTCCACATGCGGGTTTCACATGCAACCAACTCCACATTCTCACGCAACTTCAGCGCCACAGCTGTTTTCAGATAGCCCTCAATGCAAAGGCTCTAGACGCAAATATTGGTGTGAGAGCTAATTCAATCAAGGAAACACTGCATGTTGGTGAAGGGCATATTGAAGAAGGATCCGCCGAGTGGTTCTTGTGGGAGAACAACTCCATTTGGCTCACTAACTTCACACACCATCAGGCTTCCAAGCAATCTCAAGGAAACTCAGTTTTCACACTCTATGCTTAGTGCCCTTTGAGTGCATTATCTAGGAATGAACCTGGTAGAGCATCCCACACAACCGAATGTTCCACATGTGGGTTTCACATGCCACCAACTCCACATTCTCACGCAACTTCAGCGCCACAGCCGTTTTCAGATAGCCCTCAATGCAAAGGCTCTAGACGCAAATATTGGTGTGAGAGCTAATTCAATCAAGGAAACACTGCATGTTGGTGAAGGGCATATTGAAGAAGGATCAGCCGAGTGATTCTTATGGGAAAACCACTCCATTTGGCTCACTAACTTCACACACCATCAGGCTTCCAAGCAGCTCTCAAGGAAACTCAGTTTTCACACTCTATGCTTAGTGCCCTTTGAGTGCATTATCTAGGAATGAACCTGGTAGAGCATCCCACACAAACGAATGCTCCACATGCGGGTTTCACATGCCACCAACTCCACATTCACAGGCAACTTCAGCGCCACAGCCGTTTTCAGATGGCCCTCAATGCAAAGGCTCTAGACGCAAATATTGGTGTGAGAGCTAATTCAATCAAGGAAACACTGCATGTTGGTGAAGGGCATATTGAAGAAGGATCAGCCGAGTGGTTCTTGTGGGAGAACAACTCCATTTGGCTCATTAACTTCACACACCATCAGGCTTCCAAGCAGCTCTCAAGGAAACTCAGTTTTCACACTATGCTTAGTGCCCTTTGAGTGCATTATCTAGGAATGAACCTGGTAGAGCATCCCACACAACCGAATGCTCCACATGCGGGTTTCACATGCCACCAACTCCACATTGACAGGCAACTTCAGCGCCACAGCCGTTTTCAGATAGCCCTCAATGCAAAGGCTCTAGACGCAAATATTGGTGTGAGAGCTAATTCAATCAAGGAAACACTGCATGTTGGTGAAGGGCATATTGAAGAAGGATCAGCCGAGTGGTTCTTGTGGAGAACAACTCCATTTGGCTCACTAACTTCACACACCATCAGGCTTCCAAGCAGCTCTCAAGGAAACTCAGTTTTCACACTCTATGCTTAGTGCCCTTTGAGTGCATTATCTAGAATGAACCTGGTAGAGCATCCCACACAAACGAATGCTCCACGTGCGGGTTTCACATGCCACCAACTCCACATTCACAGGCAACTTCAGCGCCACAGCCGTTTTCAGATAGCCCTCAATGCAAAGGCTCTAGACACAAATATTGGTGTGAGAGCTAATTCAATCAAGGAAACACTGCATGTTGGTGAAGGGCATATTGAAGAAGGATCAGCCGAGTGGTTCTTGTGGGAGAACAACTCCATTTGACTCACTAACTTCACACACCATCAGGCTTCCAAGCAGCTCTCAAGGAAACTCAGTTTTCACACTCTATGCTTAGTGCCCTCTGAGTACCTAGGACTGAAATGAATCTTGGTGAGCATTCACACAAACGAATGATCCACATGCGCGTTTCACATGCCACGAACTCCACATTCACAGGCAACTTCAGCGCCACAGCCATTTTCAGATAGCCCTCAATGCAAAGGCTCTAGACACAAATATTGGTGTGAGAGCTAATTCAATCAAGGAAACACTGCATGTTGGTGAAGGGCATATTGAAGAAGGATCAGCCGAGTGGTTCTTGTGGGAGAACAACTCCATTTGGCTCACTAACTTCACACACCATCAGGCTTCCAAGCAGCTCTCTAGGAAACTCAGTTTTCACACTCTATGCTTAGTGCCCTTTGAGTGCATTATCTAGGAATGAACCTGGTAGAGCATCCCACACAAACGAATGCTCCACATGCGGGTTTCACATGCCACCAACTCCACATTCACAGGCAACTTCAGCGCCACAGCCATTTTCAGATAGCCCTCAATGCAAAGGCTCTAGACGCAAATATTGGTGTGAGAGCTAATTCAATCAAGGAAACACTGCATGTGGTGAAGGGCATATTGAAGAAGGATCAGCCGAGTGGTTCTTGTGGGAGAACAACTCCATTTGGCTCACTAACTTCACACACCATCAGGCTTCCAAGCAATCTCAAGGAAACTCAGTTTTCACACTCTATGCTTAGTGCCCTTTGAGTGCATTATCTAGGAATGAACCTGGCAGAGCATCCCACACAAACGAATGCTCCACATGCGGGTTTCACATGCCACCAACTCCACATTGACAGACAACTTCAGCGCCACAGCCGTTTTCAGATAGCCCTCAATGCAAAGGCTCTAGACGCAAATATTGGTGTGAGAGCTAATTCAATCAAGGAAACACTGCATGTTGGTGAAGGGCATATTGAAGAAACATCAGCCGAGTGGTTCTTGTGGGAGAACAACTCCATTTGGCTCACTAACTTCACACACCATCAGGCTTCCAAGCAGCTCTCAAGGAAACTCAGTTTTCACACTCTATACTTAGTGCCCTTTGAGTGCATTATCTAGGAATGAACCTGGTAGAGCATCCCACACAAACGAATGCTCCACATGCGGGTTACACATGCCACCAACTCCACATTGACAGGCAACATCAGCGCCACAGCCGTTTTCAGATAGCCCTCAATGCAAAGGCTCTAGACGCAAATATTGGTGTGAGAGCTAATTCAATCAAGGAAACACTGCATGTTGGTGAAGGGCATATTGAAGAAGGATCAGCCGAGTGGTTCTTGTGGGAGAACAACTCCATTTGGCTCACTAACTTCACACACCATCAGGCTTCCAAGCAGCTCTCAAGGAAACTCAGTTTTCACACTCTATACTTAGTGCCCTTTGAGTGCATTATCTAGGAATGAACCTGGTAGAGCATCCCACACAAACGAATGCTCCACATGCGGGTTACACATGCCACCAACTCCACATTGACAGGCAACTTCAGCGCCACAGCCATTTTCAGATAGCCCTCAATGCAAAGGCTCTAGACGCAAATATTGGTGTGAGAGCTAATTCAATCAAGGAAACACTGCATGTTGGTGAAGGGCATATTGAAGAAGGATCAGCGAGTGGTTCTTGTGGGAGAACAACTCCATTTGGCTCACTAACTTCACACACCATCAGGCTTCCAAGCAGCTCTCAAGGAAACTCAGTTTTCACACTCTATGCTTAGTGCCCTTTGAGTACCTAGGACTGAAATGAAGCTTGGTGAGCATCCCACACAAACGAATGCTCCACATGCGGGTTTCACATGGCCACCAACTCCACATTCGCAGGCAACTTCAGCGCCAGAGCCGTTATCTGATAGCCCTCAATGCAAAGGCTCTAGACGCAAACATTGGTGTGAGCTAATTCAATCAAGGAAAAACTGCATGTTGGTGAAGGGCATATTGAAGAAGGATCAGCCGAGTGGTTCTTGTGGGAGAACAACTCCATTTGGCTCACTAACTTCACACACCATCAGGCTTCCAAGCAGCTCTCAAGGAAACTCAGTTTTCACACTCTATGCTTAGTGCCCTTTGAGTGCATTATCTAGGAATGAACCTGGTAGAGCATCCCACACAAACGAATGCTCCACATGCGGGTTTCACATGCCACCAACTCCACATTCACAGGCAACTTCAGCGCAACAGCCATTTTCAGATAGCCCTCAATGCAAAGGCTCTAGACGCAAATATTGGTGTGAGAGCTAATTCAATCAAGGAAACACTGCATGTTGGTGAAGGGCATATTGAAGAAGGATCAGCCGAGTGGTTCTTGTGGGAGAACAACTCCATTTGGCTCATTAACTTCACACACCATCAGGCTTCCAAGCAGCTCTCAAGGAAACTCAGTTTTCACACTCTATGCTTAGTGCCCTTTGAGTCCATTATCTAGGAATGAACCTGGTAGAGCATCCCACACAAACGAATGCTCCACATGCGGGTTTCACATGCCACCAACTCCACATTCACAGGCAACTTCAGCGCCACAGCTGTTTTCAGATAGCCCTCAATGCAAAGGCTCTAGACGCAAATATTGGTGTGAGAGCTAATTCAATCAAGGAAACACTGCATGTTGGTGAAGGGCATATTGAAGAAGGATCAGCCGAGTGGTTCTTGTGGGAGAACAACTCCATTTGGCTCACTAACTTCACACACCATCAGGCTTCCAAGCAGCTCTCAAGGAAACTCAGTTTTCACACTCTATGCTTAGTGCCCTTTGAGTGCATTATCTAGGAATGAACCTGTAGAACATCCCACACAAACGAATGCTCCACATGCGGGTTTCACATGCCACCAACTCCACATTCACAGGCAACTTCAGCGCCACAGCCGTTATCTGATAGCCCTCAATGCAAAGACTCTAGACGCAAACATTGGTGTGAGCTAATTCAATCAAGGAAAAACTGCATGTTGGTGAAGGGCATATTGAAGAAGGATCAGCCGAGTGGTTCTTGTGGGAGAACAACTCCATTTGGCTCATTAACTTCACACACCATCAGGCTTCCAAGCAGCTCTCAAGGAACTCAGTTTTCACACTCTATGCTTAGTGCCCTTTGAGTGCCTAGGACTGAAATGAATCATGCTGAGCATCCCACACAAACAATTGCTCCACATGCGGGTTTCACATGCCACCAACTCCACATTCTCACGCAACTTCAGCGCCACAGCCGTTTTCAGATAGCCCTCAATGCAAAGGCTCTAGACGCAAATATTGGTGTGAGAGCTAATTCAATCAAGGAAACACTGCATGTTGGTGAAGGGCATATTGAAGAAGGATCAGCCG
The DNA here is from genome assembly GCF_030435755.1 of Ochotona princeps. Classification (NCBI taxonomy): domain Eukaryota; kingdom Metazoa; phylum Chordata; class Mammalia; order Lagomorpha; family Ochotonidae; genus Ochotona; species Ochotona princeps. The sequence goes on along the minus strand of NW_026701292.1, from coordinate 2,385 downwards.
AGTGGTTCTTGTGGGAGAACAACTCCATTTGGCTCACTAACTTCACACACCATCAGGCTTCCAAGCAGCTCTCAAGGAAACTCAGTTTTCACACTCTATGCTTAGTGCCCTTTGAGTGCCTAGGACTGAAATGAAGCATGGTGAGCATCCCACACAACCGAATGCTCCACATGCGGGTTTCACATGCCACCAACTCCACATTCTCACGCAACTTCAGCGCCACAGCCGTTTTCAGATAGCCCTCAATGCAAAGGCTCTAGACGCAAATATTAGTGTGAGAGCTAATTCAATCAAGGAAACACTGCATGTTGGTGAAGGGCATATTGAAGAAACATCAGCCGAGTGGTTCTTGTGGGAGAACAACTCCATTTGGCTCACTAACTTCACACACCATCAGGCTTCCAAGCAATCTCAAGGAAACTCAGTTTTCACACTCTATGCTTAGTGCCCTTTGAGTGCATTATCTAGGAATGAACCTGGCAGAGCATCCCACACAAACGAATGCTCCACATGCGGGTTTCACATGCCACCAACTCCACATTGACAGACAACTTCAGCGCCACAGCCGTTTTCAGATAGCCCTCAATGCAAAGGCTCTAGACGCAAATATTGGTGTGAGAGCTAATTCAATCAAGGAAACACTGCATGTTGGTGAAGGGCATATTGAAGAAGGATCAGCCGAGTGGTTCTTGTGGGAGAACAACTCCATTTGGCTCACTAACTTCACACACCATCAGGCTTCCAAGCAGCTCTCAAGGAAACTCAGTTTTCACACTCTATGCTTAGTGCCCTTTGAGTGCCTAGGACTGAAATGAAGCATGGTGAGCATCCCACACAAACAATTGCTCCACATGCGGGTTTCACATGCCACCAACTCCACATTCGCAGGCAACTTCAGCGCCAGAGCCGTTATCTGATAGCCCTCAATGCAAAGGCTCTAGACGCAAACATTGTGTGAGCTAATTCAATCAAGGAAAAACTGCATGTTGGTGAAGGGCATATTGAAGAAGGATCAGCCGAGTGGTTCTTGTGGGAGAACAACTCCATTTGGCTCACTAACTTCACACACCATCAGGCTTCCAAGCAGCTCTCAAGGAAACTCAGTTTTCACACTCTATGCTTAGTGCCCTTTGAGTGCATTATCTAGGAATGACCTGGTAGAGCATCCACACAAACGAATGCTCCACATGCGGGTTTCACATGCCACCAACTCCACATTCACAGGCAACTTCAGCGCAACAGCCATTTTCAGATAGCCCTCAATGCAAAGGCTCTAGACGCAAATATTGGTGTGAGAGCTAATTCAATCAAGGAAACACTGCATGTTGGTGAAGGGCATATTGAAGAAGGATCAGCCGAGTGGTTCTTGTGGGAGAACAACTCCATTTGGCTCATTAACTTCACACACCATCAGGCTTCCAAGCAGCTCTCAAGGAAACTCAGTTTTCACACTCTATGCTTAGTGCCCTTTGAGTGCATTATCTAGAATGAACCTGGTAGAGCATCCCACACAAACGAATGCTCCACATGCGGGTTTCACATGCCACCAACTCCACATTCACAGGCAACTTCAGCGCCACAGCTGTTTTCAGATAGCCCTCAATGCAAAGGCTCTAGACGCAAATATTGGTGTGAGAGCTAATTCAATCAAGGAAACACTGCATGTTGGTGAAGGGCATATTGAAGAAACATCAGCCGAGTGGTTCTTGTGGGAGAACAACTCCATTTGGCTCACTAACTTCACACACCATCAGGCTTCCAAGCAGCTCTCAAGGAACTCAGTTTTCACACTCTATGCTTAGTGCCCTTTGAGTGCATTATCTAGGAATGAACTGGTAGAACATCCCACACAAACGAATGCTCCACATGCGGGTTTCACATGCCACCAACTCCACATTCACAGGCAACTTCAGCGCCACAGCCGTTATCTGATAGCCCTCAATGCAAAGGCTCTAGACGCAAACATTGGTGTGAGCTAATTCAATCAAGGAAAAACTGCATGTTGGTGAAGGGCATATTGAAGAAGGATCAGCCGAGTGGTTCTTGTGGGAGAACAACTCCATTTGGCTCATTAACTTCACACACCATCAGGCTTCCAAGCAGCTCTCAAGGAAACTCAGTTTTCACACTCTATGCTTAGTGCCCTTTGAGTGCCTAGGACTGAAATGAAGCATGGTGAGCATCCCACACAAACAATTGCTCCACATGCGGGTTTCACATGCCACCAACTCCACATTCTCACGCAACTTCAGCGCCACAGCCGTTTTCAGATAGCCCTCAATGCAAAGGCTCTAGGCGCAAATATTGGTGTGAGAGCTAATTCAATCAAGGAAACACTGCATGTTGGTGAAGGGCATATTGAAGAAGGATCAGCCGAGTGGTTCA
>NW_026701291.1:0-31685 GCF_030435755.1 Ochotona princeps | reverse complement strand
GAAACACTGCATGTTGGTGAAGGGCATATTGAAGAAGGATCAGCCGAGTGGTTCTTGTGGGAGAACAACTCCATTTGGCTCACTAACTTCACACACCATCAGGCTTCCAAGCCGCTCTCAAGGAAACTCAGTTTTCACACTCTATGCTTAGTGCCCTTTGTTGAGTGCATTATCTAGGAATGAACCTGGTAGAGAATCCCACACAAACAAATGCTCCACATGCGGGTTTCACATGCCACCAACTCCACATTCTCAGGCAACTTCAGCGCCAACAGCCGTTTTCAGATAGCCCTCAATGCAAAGGCTCTAGACACAAAATATTGGTGTGAGAGCTAATTCAATCTAGGAAACACTGCATGTTGGTGAAGGGCATATTGAAGAAGGATCAGCCAAGTGGTTTCTTGTGGAGAGAACAACTCCATTTGGCTCACTAACTTCACACACCATCAGGCTTCCAAGCAGCTCTCAAGGAAACTCAGTTTTCACAGTCTATGCTTAGTGCCCTTTGAGTGCATTATCTTGGAATGAAGCTGGTAGAGCATGCCACACAAACAAATGCTCCACATGCGGGTTTCACATGTCACCAACTCCAAATTCTCAGGCAACTTCAGCGCCACAGCCGTTTTTCAGATAGCCCTCAATGCAAAGGCTCTAGACGCAAATATTGGTGTGAGAGCTAATTCAACCAAGGAAACACTGCATGTTGGTGAAGGGCATATTGAAGAAGGATCAGCCGAGTGGTCCTTGCATGTTGGTGAAGGGCATATTGAAGAAGGATCAGCCGAGTGGTCCTTGTGGGACAACAACTCCATTTGGCTCACTAACTTCACACACCATCAGGCTTCCAAGCAGCTCTCAAGGAAACTCAGTTTTCACACTCTATGCTTAGTGCCCTTTGTTGAGTGCATTATCTAGGAATGAACCTGGTAGAGCATCCCACACAAACAAATGCTCCACATGCGGGTTTCACATGCCACCAACTCCACATTCTCAGGCAACTTCAGCGCCACAGCCGTTTTCAGATAGCCCTCAATGCAAAGGCTCTAGACACAAATATTGGTGTGAGAGCTAATTCAACCAAGGAAACACTGCATGTTGGTGAAGGGCATATTGAAGAAGGATCAGCCAAGTGGTTCTTGTTGGAGAACAACTCCATTTGGCTCACTAATGTCACACACCATCAGGCTTCCAAGCAGCTCTCAAGGAAACTCAGTTTTCACACTCTATGCTTAGTGCCCTTTCAGTGCATTATCTAGGAATGAACCTGGTAGAGCATCCCACACAAACGAATGCTCCACATGCGGGTTTCACATGCCACAAACTCCACATTCACAGGCAACTTCAGCGCCACAGCCGTTTTCAGTTAGCCCTCAATGCAAATTCTCTAGACGCAAATATTGGTGTGAGAGCTAGTTCAATCAAGGAAACACTGCATGTTGGTGAAGGGCATATTGAAGAAGGATCAGCCGAGTGGTTCTTGTGGGAGAACAACTCCATTTGGCTCACTAACTTCACACACCATCAGGCTTCCAAGCAGCTCTCAAGGAAACTCAGTTTTCACACTCTATGCTTAGTGCCCTTTGAGTGCATTATCTTGGAATGAAGCTGGTAGAGCATGCCAAACAAAAGAATGCTCCACATGCGGGTTTCACATGTCACCAACTCCACATTCTCAGGCAACTTCAGCGCCACAGCCGTTTTCAGATAGCCCTCAATGCAAAGGCTCTAGACACAAATATTGGTGTGAGAGCTAATTCAATCTAGGAAACACTGCATGTTGGTGAAGGGCATATTGAAGAAGGATCAGCCGAGTGATTCTTGTGGGACAACAACTCCATTTGGCTCACTAACTTCACACACCATCAGGCTTCCTAGCAGCTCTCAAGGAAACTCAGTTTTCACACTCTATGCTTAGTGCCCTTTGAGTGCATTATCTTGGAATGAAGCTGGTAGAGCATGCCACACAAACGAATGCTCCACATGCGGGTTTCACATGTCACCAACTCCACATTCTCAGGCAACTTCAGCGCCACAGCCGTTTTCAGATAGCCCTCAATGCAAAGGCTCTAGACGCAAATATTGGTGTGAGAGCTAATTCAACCAAGGAAACACTGCAAGTTGGTGAAGGGCATATTGAAGAAGGATCAGCCGAGTGGTCCTTGTGGGACAACAACTCCATTTGGCTCACTAACTTCACACACCATCAGGCTTCCAAGCAGCTCTCAAGGAAACTCAGTTTTCACACTCTATGCTTAGTGCCCTTTGAGTGCCTAGGACTGAAATTAAGCTGGTAGACCATCACACACAAACGAATTCTCCACATGAGGGTTTCACATGCCACCAACTCCACATTCTCAGGCAACTTCAGCGCCACAGCCGTTTTCAGATAGCCCTCAATGCAAAGGCTCTAGACGCAAATATTGGTGTGAGAGCTAATTCAATCAAGGAAACACTGCATGTTGGTGAAGGGCATATTGAAGAAGGATCAGCCGAGTGGTTCTTGTGGGAGAACAACTCCATTTGGCTCACTAACTTCACACACCATCAGGCTTCCAAGCAGCTCTCAAGGAAACTCAGTTTTCACACTCTATGCTTAGTGCCCTTTGAGTGCATTATCTAGGAATGAACCTGGTAGAGCATCCCACACAAACGAATGCTCCACATGCGGGTTTCACATGTCACCAACTCCACATTCTCAGGCAACTTCAGCGCCACAGCCGTTTTCAGATAGCCCTCAATGCAAAGGCTCTAGACGCAAATATGGTGTGAGAGCTAATTCAATCAAGGAAACACTGCATGTTGGTGAAGGGCATATTGAAGAAGGATCAGCCGAGTGGTTCTTGTCGGAGAACAACTCCATTTGGCTCACTAACTTCACACACCATCAGGCTTCCAAGCAGCTCTCAAGGAAACTCAGTTTTCACACTCTATGCTTAGTGCCCTTTGAGTGCATTATCTTGGAATGAAGCTGGTAGAGCATGCCACACAAACGAATGCTCCACATGCGGGTTTCACATGTCACCAACTCCACATTCTCAGGCAACTTCAGCGCCACAGCCGTTTTCAGATAGCCCTCAATGCAAAGGCTCTAGACGCAAATATTGGTGTGAGAGCTAATTCAACCAAGGAAACACTGCATGTTGGTGAAGGGCATATTGAAGAAAGATCAGCCGAGTGGTCCTTGTGGGACAACAACTCCATTTGGCTCACTAACTTCACACACCATCAGGCTTCCAAGCAGCTCTCAAGGAAACTCAGTTTTCACACTCTATGCTTAGTGCCCTTTGAGTGCATTATCTAGGAATGAACCTGGTAGAGCATCCCACACAAACGAATGCTCCACATGCGGGTTTCACATGTCACCAACTCCACATTCTCAGGCAACTTCAGCGCCACAGCCGTTTTCAGATAGCCCTCAATGCAAAGGCTCTAGACGCAATTACTGGTTTGAGAGCTAATTCAATCAAGGAAACACTGCATGTTGGTGAAGGGTATATTGAAGAAGGATCAGCCGAGTGGTTCTTGTGGGAGAACAACTCCATTTGGCTCACTAACGTCACACACCATCAGGCTTCCAAGCAGCTCTCAAGGAAACTCAGTTTTCACACTCTATCCTTAGTGCCCTTTGAGTGCCTAGGACTGAAATTAAGCTGGTAGAGCATCCCACACAAACGAATGCTCCACATGCGGGTTTCACATGCCACCAACTCCACATTCTCAGGCAACTTCAGCGCCACAGCCGTTTTCAGATAGCCCTCAATGCAAAGGCTCTAGATGCAAATATTGGTGTGAGAGCTAATTCAATCAAGGAAACACTGCATGTTGGTGAAGGGCATATTGAAGAAGGATCAGCCGAGTGATTCTTGTGGGAGAACAACTCCATTTGGCTCACTAACTTCACACACCATCAGGCTTCCAAGCAGCTCTCAAGGAAACTCAGTTTTCACACTCTATGCTTAGTGCCCTTTGAGTGCCTAGGACTGAAATTCAGCGGGTAGACCATCCCACACAAACGAATGCTCCACATGCGGGTTTCACATGCCACCAACTCCACATTCTCAGGCAACTTCAGCGCCACAGCCGTTTTCAGATAGCCCTCAATGCAAAGGCTCTAGACGCAAATATTGGTGTGAGAGCTAATTCAACCAAGGAAACACTGCATGTTGGTGAAGGGCATATTGAAGAAGGATCAGCCGAGTGGTCCTTGTGGGACAACAACTCCATTTGGCTCACTAACTTCACACACCATCAGGCTTCCAAGCAGCTCTCAAGGAAACTCAGTTTTCACACTCTATGCTTAGTGCCCTTTGAGTGCATTATCTAGGAATGAACCTGGTAGAGCATCCCACACAAACGAATGCTCCACATGCGGGTTTCACATGCCACCAACTCCACATTGACAGGCAACTTCAGCGCCACAGCCGTTTTCAGATAGCCCTCAATGCAAAGGCTCTAGACGCAAATATGGTGTGAGAGCTAATTCAATCAAGGAAACACTGCATGTTGGTGAAGGGCATATTGAAGAAGGATCAGCCGAGTGGTTCTTGTCGGAGAACAACTCCATTTGGCTCACTAACGTCACACACCATCAGGCTTCCAAGCAGCTCTCAAGGAAACTCAGTTTTCACACTCTATGCTTAGTGCCCTTTGAGTGCCTAGGACTGAAATTAAGCTGGTAGACCATCCCACACAAACGAATGCTCCACATGCGGGTTTCACATGCCACCAACTCCACATTCTCAGGCAACTTCAGCGCCACAGCCGTTTTCAGATAGCCCTCAATGCAAAGGCTCTAGACGCAAATATTGGTGTGAGAGCTAATTCAATCAAGGAAACACTGCATGTTGGTGAAGGGCATATTGAAGAAGGATCAGCCGAGTGATTCTTGTGGGAGAACAACTCCATTTGGCTCACTAACTTCACACACCATCAGGCTTCCAAGCAGCTCTCAAGGAAACTCAGTTTTCACACTCTGTGCTTAGTGCCCTTTGTTGAGTGCATTATCTAGGAATGAACCTGGTAGAGCATCCCACACAAACAAATGCTCCACATGCGGGTTTCACATGCCACCAACTCCACATTCTCAGGCAACTTCAGCGCCACAGCCGTTTTCAGATAGCCCTCAATGCAAAGGCTCTAGACGCAAATATTGGTGTGAGAGCTAATTCAATCAAGGAAACACTGCATGTTGGTGAAGGGCATATTGAAGAAGGATCAGCCAAGTGGTTCTTGTGGGAGAACAACTCCATTTGGCTCACTAACTTCACACACCATCAGGCTTCCAAGCAGCTCTCAAGGAAACTCAGTTTTCACACTCTATGCTTAGTGGCCTTTGAGTGCATTATCTAGGAATGAACCTGGTAGAGCATCCCACACAAACGAATGCTCCACATGCGGGTTTCACATGCCACCAACTCCACATTCTCAGGCAACTTCAGCGCCACAGCCGTTTTCAGATAGCCCTCAATGCAAAGGCTCTAGACGCAAATATTGGTGTGAGAATAAATTCAACATTGGAAACACTGCATGTTGGTGAAGGGCATATTGAAGAAGGATCAGCCGAGTGGTCCTTGTGGGACAACAACTCCATTTGGCTCACTAACTTCACACACCATCAGGCTTCCAAGCAGCTCTCAAGGAAACTCAGTTTTCCTACTCTATGCTTAGTGCCCTTTGAGTGCATTATCTAGGAATGAACCTGGTAGAGCATGCCACACAAACGAATGCTCTACATGCGGGTTTCACATGCCACCAACTCCACATTCTCAGGCAACTTCAGCGCCACAGCCGTTTTCAGATAGCCCTCAATGCAAAGGCTCTAGACGCAAATATGGTGTGAGAGCTAATTCAATCAAGGAAACACTGCATGTTGGTGAAGGGCATATTGAAGAAGGATCAGCCGAGTGGTTCTTGTGGGAGAACAACTCCATTTGGCTCACTAACTTCACACACCATCAGGCTTCCAAGCAGCTCTCAAGGAAACTCAGTTTTCACACTCTATGCTTAGTGCCCTTTGAGTGCATTATCTAGGAATGAACCTGGTAGAGCATCCCACACAAACGAATGCTCCACATGCGGGTTTCACATGTCACCAACTCCACATTCTCAGGCAACTTCAGCGCCACAGCCGTTTTCAGATAGCCCTCAATGCAAAGGCTCTAGACGCAAATATGGTGTGAGAGCTAATTCAATCAAGGAAACACTGCATGTTGGTGAAGGGCATATTGAAGAAGGATCAGCCGAGTGGTTCTTGTCGGAGAACAACTCCATTTGGCTCACTAACTTCACACACCATCAGGCTTCCAAGCAGCTCTCAAGGAAACTCAGTTTTCACAGTCTATGCTTAGTGCCCTTTGAGTGCATTATCTTGGAATGAAGCTGGTAGAGCATGCCACACAAACGAATGCTCCACATGCGGGTTTCACATGTCACCAACTCCACATTCTCAGGCAACTTCAGCGCCACAGCCGTTTTCAGATAGCCCTCAATGCAAAGGCTCTAGACGCAAATACTGGTTTGAGAGCTAATTCAATCAAGGAAACACTGCATGTTGGTGAAGGGCATATTGAAGAAGGATCAGCCGAGTGGTTCTTGTCGGAGAACAACTCCATTTGGCTCACTAACTTCACACACCATCAGGCTTCCAAGCCGCTCTCAAGGAAACTCAGTTTTCACACTCTATGCTTAGTGCCCTTTGTTGAGTGCATTATCTAGGAATGAACCTGGTAGAGAATCCCACACAAACAAATGCTCCACATGCGGGTTTCACATGCCACCAACTCCACATTCTCAGGCAACTTCAGCGCCACAGCCGTTTTCAGATAGCCCTCAATGCAAAGGCTCTAGACACAAATATTGGTGTGAGAGCTAATTCAATCTAGGAAACACTGCATGTTGGTGAAGGGCATATTGAAGAAGGATCAGCCAAGTGGTTCTTGTGGGAGAACAACTCCATTTGGCTCACTAACTTCACACACCATCAGGCTTCCAAGCAGCTCTCAAGGAAACTCAGTTTTCACAGTCTATGCTTAGTGCCCTTTGAGTGCATTATCTTGGAATGAAGCTGGTAGAGCATGCCACACAAACAAATGCTCCACATGCGGGTTTCACATGTCACCAACACCACATTCTCAGGCAACTTCAGCGCCACAGCCGTTTTCAGATAGCCCTCAATGCAAAGGCTCTAGACGCAAATATTGGTGTGAGAGCTAATTCAACCAAGGAAACACTGTATGTTGGTGAAGGGCATATTGAAGAAGGATCAGCCGAGTGGTCCTTGTGGGACAACAACTCCATTTGGCTCACTAACTTCACACACCATCAGGCTTCCAAGCAGCTCTCAAGGAAACTCAGTTTTCACACTCTATGCTTAGTGCCCTTTGTTGAGTGCATTATCTAGGAATGAACCTGGTAGAGCATCCCACACAAACAAATGCTCCACATGCGGGTTTCACATGCCACCAACTCCACATTCTCAGGCAACTTCAGCGCCACAGCCGTTTTCAGATAGCCCTCAATGCAAAGGCTCTAGACACAAATATTGGTGTGAGAGCTAATTCAACCAAGGAAACACTGCATGTTGGTGAAGGGCATATTGAAGAAGGATCAGCCAAGTGGTTCTTGTTGGAGAACAACTCCATTTGGCTCACTAACTTCACACACCATCAGGCTTCCAAGCAGCTCTCAAGGAAACTCAGTTTTCACACTCTATGCTTAGTGCCCTTTCAGTGCATTATCTAGGAATGAACCTGGTAGAGCATCCCACACAAACGAATGCTCCACATGCGGGTTTCACATGCCACAAACTCCACATTCACAGGCAACTTCAGAGCCACAGCCGTTTTCAGATAGCCCTCAATGCAAATTCTCTAGACGCAAATATTGGTGTGAGAGCTAGTTCAATCAAGGAAACACTGCATGTTGGTGAAGGGCATATTGAAGAAGGATCAGCCGAGTGGTTCTTGTGGGAGAACAACTCCATTTGGCTCACTAACTTCACACACCATCAGGCTTCCAAGCAGCTCTCAAGGAAACTCAGTTTTCACACTCTATGCTTAGTGCCCTTTGAGTGCCTAGGACTGAAATTAAGCTGGTAGACCATCCCACACAAACGAATGCTCCACATGCGGGTTTCACATGCCACCAACTCCACATTCTCAGGCAACTTCAGCGCCACAGCCGTTTTCAGATAGCCCTCAATGCAAAGGCTCTAGACGCAAATATTGGTGTGAGAGCTAATTCAATCAAGGAAACACTGCATGTTGGTGAAGGGCATATTGAAGAAGGATCAGCCGAGTGATTCTTGTGGGAGAACAACTCCATTTGGCTCACTAACTTCACACACCATCAGGCTTCCAAGCAGCTCTCAAGGAAACTCAGTTTTCACACTCTGTGCTTAGTGCCCTTTGTTGAGTGCATTATCTAGGAATGAACCTGGTAGAGCATCCCACACAAACAAATGCTCCACATGCGGGTTTCACATGCCACCAACTCCACATTCTCAGGCAACTTCAGCGCCACAGCCGTTTTCAGATAGCCCTCAATGCAAAGGCTCTAGACGCAAATATTGGTGTGAGAGCTAATTCAATCAAGGAAACACTGCATGTTGGTGAAGGGCATATTGAAGAAGGATCAGCCAAGTGGTTCTTGTGGGAGAACAACTCCATTTGGCTCACTAACTTCACACACCATCAGGCTTCCAAGCAGCTCTCAAGGAAACTCAGTTTTCACACTCTATGCTTAGTGGCCTTTGAGTGCATTATCTAGGAATGAACCTGGTAGAGCATCCCACACAAACGAATGCTCCACATGCGGGTTTCACATGCCACCAACTCCACATTCTCAGGCAACTTCAGCGCCACAGCCGTTTTCAGATAGCCCTCAATGCAAAGGCTCTAGACGCAAATATTGGTGTGAGAATAAATTCAACATTGGAAACACTGCATGTTGGTGAAGGGCATATTGAAGAAGGATCAGCCGAGTGGTCCTTGTGGGACAACAACTCCATTTGGCTCACTAACTTCACACACCATCAGGCTTCCAAGCAGCTCTCAAGGAAACTCAGTTTTCCTACTCTATGCTTAGTGCCCTTTGAGTGCATTATCTAGGAATGAACCTGGTAGAGCATGCCACACAAACGAATGCTCTACATGCGGGTTTCACATGCCACCAACTCCACATTCTCAGGCAACTTCAGCGCCACAGCCGTTTTCAGATAGCCCTCAATGCAAAGGCTCTAGACGCAAATATGGTGTGAGAGCTAATTCAATCAAGGAAACACTGCATGTTGGTGAAGGGCATATTGAAGAAGGATCAGCCGAGTGGTTCTTGTGGGAGAACAACTCCATTTGGCTCACTAACTTCACACACCATCAGGCTTCCAAGCAGCTCTCAAGGAAACTCAGTTTTCACACTCTATGCTTAGTGCCCTTTGAGTGCATTATCTAGGAATGAACCTGGTAGAGCATCCCACACAAACGAATGCTCCACATGCGGGTTTCACATGTCACCAACTCCACATTCTCAGGCAACTTCAGCGCCACAGCCGTTTTCAGATAGCCCTCAATGCAAAGGCTCTAGACGCAAATATGGTGTGAGAGCTAATTCAATCAAGGAAACACTGCATGTTGGTGAAGGGCATATTGAAGAAGGATCAGCCGAGTGGTTCTTGTCGGAGAACAACTCCATTTGGCTCACTAACTTCACACACCATCAGGCTTCCAAGCAGCTCTCAAGGAAACTCAGTTTTCACAGTCTATGCTTAGTGCCCTTTGAGTGCATTATCTTGGAATGAAGCTGGTAGAGCATGCCACACAAACGAATGCTCCACATGCGGGTTTCACATGTCACCAACTCCACATTCTCAGGCAACTTCAGCGCCACAGCCGTTTTCAGATAGCCCTCAATGCAAAGGCTCTAGACGCAAATACTGGTTTGAGAGCTAATTCAATCAAGGAAACACTGCATGTTGGTGAAGGGCATATTGAAGAAGGATCAGCCGAGTGGTTCTTGTCGGAGAACAACTCCATTTGGCTCACTAACTTCACACACCATCAGGCTTCCAAGCCGCTCTCAAGGAAACTCAGTTTTCACACTCTATGCTTAGTGCCCTTTGTTGAGTGCATTATCTAGGAATGAACCTGGTAGAGAATCCCACACAAACAAATGCTCCACATGCGGGTTTCACATGCCACCAACTCCACATTCTCAGGCAACTTCAGCGCCACAGCCGTTTTCAGATAGCCCTCAATGCAAAGGCTCTAGACACAAATATTGGTGTGAGAGCTAATTCAATCTAGGAAACACTGCATGTTGGTGAAGGGCATATTGAAGAAGGATCAGCCAAGTGGTTCTTGTGGGAGAACAACTCCATTTGGCTCACTAACTTCACACACCATCAGGCTTCCAAGCAGCTCTCAAGGAAACTCAGTTTTCACAGTCTATGCTTAGTGCCCTTTGAGTGCATTATCTTGGAATGAAGCTGGTAGAGCATGCCACACAAACAAATGCTCCACATGCGGGTTTCACATGTCACCAACACCACATTCTCAGGCAACTTCAGCGCCACAGCCGTTTTCAGATAGCCCTCAATGCAAAGGCTCTAGACGCAAATATTGGTGTGAGAGCTAATTCAACCAAGGAAACACTGTATGTTGGTGAAGGGCATATTGAAGAAGGATCAGCCGAGTGGTCCTTGTGGGACAACAACTCCATTTGGCTCACTAACTTCACACACCATCAGGCTTCCAAGCAGCTCTCAAGGAAACTCAGTTTTCACACTCTATGCTTAGTGCCCTTTGTTGAGTGCATTATCTAGGAATGAACCTGGTAGAGCATCCCACACAAACAAATGCTCCACATGCGGGTTTCACATGCCACCAACTCCACATTCTCAGGCAACTTCAGCGCCACAGCCGTTTTCAGATAGCCCTCAATGCAAAGGCTCTAGACACAAATATTGGTGTGAGAGCTAATTCAACCAAGGAAACACTGCATGTTGGTGAAGGGCATATTGAAGAAGGATCAGCCAAGTGGTTCTTGTTGGAGAACAACTCCATTTGGCTCACTAACTTCACACACCATCAGGCTTCCAAGCAGCTCTCAAGGAAACTCAGTTTTCACACTCTATGCTTAGTGCCCTTTCAGTGCCTAGGACTGAAATTAAGCTGGAAGACCATCCCACACAAACGAATGCTCCACATGCGGGTTTCACATGCCACCAACTCCACATTCTCAGGCAACTTCAGCGCCACAGCCGTTTTCAGATAGCCCTCAATACAAAGGCTCTAGACACAAATATTGGTGTGAGAGCTAATTCAATCAAGGAAACACTGCATGTTGGTGAAGGGCATATTGAAGAAGGATCAGCCAAGTGGTTCTTGTGGGAGAACAACTCCATTTGGCTCACTAACTTCACACACCATCAGGCTTCCAAGCAGCTCTCAAGGAACCTCAGTTTTCACACTCTATGCTTAGTGCCCTTTGAGTGCATTATCTAGGAATGAACCTGGTAGAGCATCCCACACAAACGAATGCTCCACATGCGGGTTTCACATGCCACAAACTCCACATTCTCAGGCAACTTCAGCGCCACAGCCGTTTTCAGATAGCCCTCAATGCAAAGGCTCTAGACGCAAATATTGGTGTGAGAGCTAATTCAACCAAGGAAACACTGCATGTTGGTGAAGGGCATATTGAAGAAGGATCAGCCGAGTGGTTCTTGTGGGAGAACAACTCTATTTGGCTCACTAACGTCACACACCATCAGGCTTCCAAGCAGCTCTCAAGGAAACTCAGTTTTCACACTCTATGCTTAGTGCCCTTTGAGTGCCTAGGACTGAAATTAAGCTGGAAGACCATCCCACACAAACGAATGCTCCACATGCGGGTTTCACATGCCACCAACTCCACATTCTCAGGCAACTTCAGCGCCACAGCCGTTTTCAGATAGCCCTCAATGCAAAGGCTCTAGACGCAAATATGGTGTGAGAGCTAATTCAATCAAGGAAACACTGCATGTTGGTGAAGGGCATATTGAAGAAGGATCAGCCGAGTGGTTCTTGTGGGAGAACAACTCCATTTGGCTCACTAACTTCACACACCATCAGGCTTCCAAGCAGCTCTCAAGGAACCTCAGTTTTCACACTCTATGCTTAGTGCCCTTTGAGTGCATTATCTAGGAATGAACCTGGTAGAGCATCCCACACAAACGAATGCTCCACATGCGGGTTTCACATGCCACCAACTCCACATTCTCAGGCAACTTCAGCGCCACAGCCGTTTTCAGATAGCCCTCAATGCAAAGGCTCTAGACGCAAATATTGGTGTGAGAGCTAATTCAACCAAGGAAACACTGCATGTTGGTGAAGGGCATACTGAAGAAGGATCAGCCGAGTGGTCCTTGTGGGACAACAACTCCATTTGGCTCACTAACTTCACACACCATCAGGCTTCCAAGCAGCTCTCAAGGAAACTCAGTTTTCACACTCTATGCTTAGTGCCCTTTGAGTGCATTATCTAGAATGAACCTGGTAGAGCATCCCACACAAACGAATGCTCCACATGCGGGTTTCACATGCCACCAACTCCACATTCTCAGGCAACTTCAGCGCCACAGCCGTTTTCAGATAGCCCTCAATGCAAAGGCTCTAGACGCAAATATGGTGTGAGAGCTAATTCAATCAAGGAAACACTGCATGTTGGTGAAGGGCATATTGAAGAAGGATCAGCCGAGTGGTTCTTGTGGGAGAACAACTCCATTTGGCTCACTAACTTCACACACCATCAGGCTTCCAAGCAGCTCTCAAGGAAACTCAGTTTTCACACTCTATGCTTAGTGCCCTTTGAGTGCCTAGGACTGAAATTAAGCTGGAAGACCATCCCACACAAACGAATGCTCCACATGCGGGTTTCACATGACACCAACTCCACATTCTCAGGCAACTTCAGCGCCACAGCCGTTTTCAGATAGCCCTCAATGCAAAGGCTCTAGACACAAATATTGGTGTGAGAGCTAATTCAATCAAGGAAACACTGCATGTTGGTGAAGGGCATATTGAAGAAGGATCAGCCAAGTGGTTCTTGTGGGAGAACAACTCCATTTGGCTCACTAACTTCACACACCATCAGGCTTCCAAGCAGCTCTCAAGGAAACTCAGTTTTCACACTCTATGCTTAGTGCCCTTTGAGTGCATTATCTAGGAATGAACCTGGTAGAGCATCCCACACAAACGAATGCTCCACATGCAGGTTTCACATGCCACAAACTCCACATTCTCAGGCAACTTCAGCGCCACAGCCGTTTTCAGATAGCCCTCAATGCAAAGGCTCTAGACGCAAATATTGGTGTGAGAGCTAATTCAACCAAGGAAACACTGCAAGTTGGTGAAGGGCATATTGAAGAAGGATCAGCCGAGTGGTCCTTGTGGGACAACAACTCCATTTGGCTCACTAACTTCACACACCATCAGGCTTCCAAGCAGCTCTCAAGGAAACTCAGTTTTCACACTCTATGCTTAGTGCCCTTTGAGTGCATTATCTAGGAATGAACCTGGTAGAGCATCCCACACAAACGAATGCTCCACATGCGGGTTTCACATGCCACCAACTCCACATTCTCAGGCAACTTCAGCGCCACAGCCGTTTTCAGATAGCCCTCAATGCAAAGGCTCTAGACGCAAATATTGGTGTGAGAGCTAATTCAATCAAGGAAACACTGCATGTTGGTGAAGGGCATATTGAAGAAGGATCAGCCAAGTGGTTCTTGTGGGAGAACAACTCCATTTGGCTCACTAATGTCACACACCATCAGGGTTCCAAGCAGCTCTCAAGGAAACTCAGTTTTCACACTCTATGCTTAGTGCCCTTTGAGTGCCTAGGACTGAAATTAAGCTGGAAGACAATCCCACACAAACGAATGCTCCACATGCGGGTTTCACATGCCACCAACTCCACATTCACAGGCAACTTCAGCGCCACAGCCGTTTTCAGATAGCCCTCAATGCAAAGGCTCTAGACGCAAATATTGGTGTGAGAGCTAATTCAATCAAGGAAACACTGCATGTTGGTGAAGGGCATATTGAAGAAGGATCAGCCGAGTGGTTCTTGTGGGAGAACAACTCCATTTGGCTCACTAACTTCACACACCATCAGGCTTCCAAGCAGCTATCAAGGTAACTCAGTTTTCACACTCTATGCTTAGTGCCCTTTGAGTGCATTATCTTGGAATGAACCTGGTAGAGCATCCCACACAAACGAATGCTCCACATGCGGTTTTCACATGCCACCAACTCCACATTCTCAGGCAACTTCAGCGCCACAGCCGTTTTCAGATAGCCCTCAATGCAAAGGCTCTAGACGCAAATATTGGTGTGAGAGCTAATTCAACCAAGGAAACACTGCATGTTGGTGAAGGGCATATTGAAGAAGGATCAGCCGAGTGGTCCTTGTGGGACAACAACTCCATTTGGCTCACTAACTTCACACACCATCAGGCTTCCAAGCAGCTCTCAAGGAAACTCAGTTTTCACACTCTATGCTTAGTGCCCTTTGAGTGCCTAGGACTGAAATTAAGCTGGTAGACCATCCCACACAAACGAATGCTCCACATGCGGGTTTCACATGCCACCAACTCCACATTCACAGGCAACTTCAGCGCCACAGCCGTTTTCAGATAGCCCTCAATGCAAAGGCTCTAGACGCAAATATTGGTGTGAGAGCTAATTCAATCAAGGAAACACTGCTCATGTTGGTGAAGGGCTCATATTGAAGAAGGATCAGCCGAGTGATTCTTGTGGGAGAACAACTCCATTTGGCTCACTAACTTCACACACCATCAGGCTTCCAAGCAGCTCTCAAGGAAACTCAGTTTTCACACTCTGTGCTTAGTGCCCTTTGAGTGCATTATCTAGGAATGAACCTGGTAGACCATCCCACACAAACGAATGCTCCACATGCGGGTTTCACATGCCACCAACTCCACATTCACAGGCAACTTCAGCGCCACAGCCGTTTTCAGATAGCCCTCAATGCAAAGGCTCTTGAGGCAAATATGGTGTGAGAGCTAATTCAATCAAGGAAACACTGCATGTTGGTGAAGGGCATATTGAAGAAGGATCAGCCGAGTGGTTCTTGTGGGAGAACAACTCCATTTGGCTCACTAACTTCACACACCATCAGGCTTCCAAGCAGCTCTCAAGGAAACTCAGTTTTCACACTCTATGCTTAGTGCCCTTTGAGTGCATTATCTAGGAATGAACCTGGTAGAGCATCCCACACAAACGAATGCTCCACATGCGGGTTTCACATGCCACCAACTCCAAATTCTCAGGCAACTTCAGCGCCACAGCCGTTTTCAGATAGCCCTCAATGTAAAGGCTCTAGACGCAAATATTGGTGTGAGAGCTAATTCAATCAAGGAAACACTGCATGTTGGTGAAGGGCATATTGAAGAAGGATCAGCCGAGTGGTTCTTGTAGGAGAACAACTCCATTTGGCTCACTAACTTCACACACCATCAGGCTTCCAAGCAGCTCTCAAGGAAACTCAGTTTTCACACTCTATGCTTAGTGCCCTTTGAGTGCATTATCTTGGAATGAACCTGGTAGAGCATCCCACACAAACGAATGCTCCACATGCGGGTTTCACATGCCACCAACTCCACATTCTCAGGCAACTTCAGCGCCACAGCCGTTTTCAGATAGCCCTCAATGCAAAGGCTCTAGACGCAAATATGGTTTGAGAGCTAATTCAATCAAGGAAACACTGCATGTTGGTGAAGGGTATATTGAAGAAGGATCAGCCGAGTGGTTCTTGTCGGAGAACAACTCCATTTGGCTCACTAACTTCACACACCATCAGGCTTCCAAGCAGCTCTCAAGGAAACTCAGTTTTCACACTCTATGCTTAGTGCCCTTTGAGTGCCTAGTAGTGAAATGAAGCTTGGTGAGCATGCCACACAAACGAATGCCCCACATGCGGGATTCACATGCCACCAACTCCACATTCTCAGGCAACTTCAGCGCCACAGCCGTTTTCAGATAGCCCTCAATGCAAAGGCTCTAGACGCAAATATGGTGTGAGAGCTAATTCAACCAAGGAAACACTGCATGTTGGTGAAGGGCATATTGAAGAAGGATCAGCCGAGTGGTTCTTGTGGGAGAACAACTCCATTTGGCTCACTAACGTCACACACCATCAGGCTTCCAAGCAGCTCTCAAGGAAACTCAGTTTTCACACTCTATGCTTAGTGCCCTTTGAGTGCATTATCTAGGAATGATCCTGGTAGAGCATCCCACACAAACGAATGCTCCACATGCGGTTTTCACATGCCACCAACTCCACATTCTCAGGCAACTTCAGCGCCACAGCCGTTTTCAGATAGCCCTCAATGCAAAGGCTCTAGACGCAAATATGGTGTGAGAGCTAATTCAATCAAGGAAACAGTGCATGTTGGTGAAGGGCATATTGAAGAAGGATCAGCCGAGTGGTCC
This sequence comes from Ochotona princeps, assembly GCF_030435755.1. Lineage (NCBI taxonomy): Eukaryota > Metazoa > Chordata > Mammalia > Lagomorpha > Ochotonidae > Ochotona > Ochotona princeps. The sequence goes on along the minus strand of NW_026701291.1, from coordinate 15,195 downwards.
TTGTGGGACAACAACTCCATTTGGCTCACTAACTTCACACACCATCAGGCTTCCAAGCAGCTCTCAAGGAAACTCAGTTTTCACACTCTATGCTTAGTGCCCTTTGAGTGCATTATCTAGGAATGAACCTGGTAGAGCATCCCACACAAACGAATGCTCCACATGCGGGTTTCACATGCCACCAACTGCACATTCACAGGCAACTTCAGCGCCACAGCCGTTTTCAGATAGCCCTCAATGCAAAGGCTCTAGACGCAAATATTGGTGTGAGAGCTAATTCAATCAAGGAAACACTGCATGTTGGTGAAGGGCATATTGAAGAAGGATCAGCCGAGTGGTCCTTGTGGGACAACAACTCCATTTGGCTCACTAACTTCACACACCATCAGGCTTCCAAGCAGCTCTCAAGGAAACTCAGTTTTCACACTCTATGCTTAGTGCCCTTTGTTGAGTGCATTATCTAGGAATGAACTTGGTAGAGCATCCCACACAAACAAATGCTCCACATGCGGGTTTCACATGCCACCAACTCCACATTCACAGGCAACTTCAGCGCCACAGCCGTTTTCAGATAGCCCTCAATGCAAAGGCTCTAGACACAAATATTGGTGTGAGAGCTAATTCAATCAAGGAAACACTGCATGTTGGTGAAGGGCATATTGAAGAAGGATCAGCCAAGTGGTTCTTGTGGGAGAACAACTCCATTTGGCTCACTAACTTCACACACCATCAGGCTTCCAAGCAGCTCTCAAGGAAACTCAGTTTTCACACTCTATGCTTAGTGCCCTTTGAGTGCATTATCTAGGAATGAACCTGGTAGAGCATCCCACACAAACGAATGCTCCACATGCGGGTTTCACATGCCACCAACTCCACATTCTCAGGCAACTTCAGCGCCACAGCCGTTTTCAGATAGCCCTCAATGCAAAGGCTCTAGACGCAAATATTGGTGTGAGAGCTAATTCAATCAAGGAAACACTGCATGTTGGTGAAGGGCATATTGAAGAAGGATCAGCCGAGTGGTTCTTGTGGGAGAACAACTCCATTTGGCTCACTAACTTCACACACCATCAGGCTTCCAAGCAGCTCTCAAGGAAACTCAGTTTTCACACTCTATGCTTAGTGCCCTTTGAGTGCATTATCTTGGAATGAACCTGGTAGAGCATCCCACACAAACGAATGCTCCACATGCGGTTTTCACATGCCACCAACTCCACATTCTCAGGCAACTTCAGCGCCACAGCCGTTTTCAGATAGCCCTCAATGCAAAGGCTCTAGACGCAAATATTGGTGTGAGAGCTAATTCAATCAAGGAAACACTGCATGTTGGTGAAGGGCATATTGAAGAAGGATCAGCCGAGTGGTTCTTGTGGGAGAACAACTCCATTTGGCTCACTAACTTCACACACCATCAGGCTTCCAAGCAGCTCTCAAGGAAACTCAGTTTTCACACTCTATGCTTAGTGCCCTTTGAGTGCATTATCTTGGAATGAACCTGGTAGAGCATCCCACACAAACGAATGCTCCACATGCGGGTTTCACATGCCACCAACTCCACATTCTCAGGCAACTTCAGCGCCACAGCCGTTTTCAGATAGCCCTCAATGCAAAGGCTCTAGACGCAAATATTGGTGTGAGAGCTAATTCAATCAAGGAAACACTGCATGTTGGTGAAGGGCATATTGAAAAAGGATCAGCCGAGTGGTTCTTACGGGAAAACAACTCCATTTGGCTCACTAACTTCACACACCATCAGGCTTCTAAGCAGCTCTCAAGGAAACTCAGTTTTCACACTCTATGCTTAGTGCCCTTTGAGTGCATTATCTAGGAATGAACCTGGTAGAGCATCCCACACAAACGAATGCTCCACATGCAGGTTTCACAAGCCACCAACTCGACATTCTCAGGCAACTTCAGCGCCACAGCCATTTTCAAATAGCCCTCAATGCAAAGGCTCTAGACGCAAATATTGGTGTGAGAGCTAATTCAATCAAGGAAACACTGCATGTTGGTGAAGGGCATATTGAAGAAGGATCAGCCGAGTGGTTCTTGTGGGAGAACAACTCCATTTGGCTCACTAACTTCACACACCATCAGGCTTCCAAGCAGCTCTCAAGGAAACTCAGTTTTCACACTCTATGCTTAGTGCCCTTTGAGTGCATTATCTTGGAATGAACCTGGTAGAGCATCCCACACAAACGAATGCTCCACATGCGGTTTTCACATGCCACCAACTCCACATTCTCAGGCAACTTCAGCGCCACAGCCGTTTTCAGATAGCCCTCAATGCAAAGGCTCTAGACGCAAATATTGGTGTGAGAGCTAATTCAACCAAGGAAACACTGCATGTTGGTGAAGGGCATATTGAAGAAGGATCAGCCGAGTGGTCCTTGTGGGACAACAACTCCGTTTGGCTCACTAACTTCACACACCATCAGGCTTCCAAGCAGCTCTCAAGGAAACTCAGTTTTCACACTCTATGCTTAGTGCCCTTTGAGTGCATTATCTAGGAATGAACCTGGTAGACCATCCCACACAAACGAATGCTCCACATGCGGGTTTCACATGCCACCAACTCCACATTCACAGGCAACTTCAGCGCCACAGCCGTTTTCAGATAGCCCTCAATGCAAAGGCTCTTGAGGCAAATATGGTGTGAGAGCTAATTCAATCAAGGAAACACTGCATGTTGGTGAAGGGCATATTGAAGAAGGATCAGCCGAGTGGTTCTTGTGGGAGAACAACTCCATTTGGCTCACTAACTTCACACACCATCAGGCTTCCAAGCAGCTCTCAAGGAAACTCAGTTTTCACACTCTATGCTTAGTGCCCTTTGAGTGCATTATCTAGGAATGAACCTGGTAGAGCATCCCACACAAACGAATGCTCCACATGCGGGTTTCACATGCCACCAACTCCAAATTCTCAGGCAACTTCAGCGCCACAGCCGTTTTCAGATAGCCCTCAATGTAAAGGCTCTAGACGCAAATATTGGTGTGAGAGCTAATTCAATCAAGGAAACACTGCATGTTGGTGAAGGGCATATTGAAGAAGGATCAGCCGAGTGGTTCTTGTGGGAGAACAACTCCATTTGGCTCACTAACTTCACACACCATCAGGCTTCCAAGCAGCTCTCAAGGAAACTCAGTTTTCACACTCTATGCTTAGTGCCCTTTGAGTGCATTATCTTGGAATGAAGCTGGTAGAGCATGCCACACAAACGAATGCTCCACATGCGGGTTTCACATGCCACCAACTCCACATTCTCAGGCAACTTCAGCGCCACAGCCGTTTTCAGATAGCCCTCAATGCAAAGGCTCTAGACGCAATTACTGGTTTGAGAGCTAATTCAATCAAGGAAACACTGCATGTTGGTGAAGGGTATATTGAAGAAGGATCAGCCGAGTGGTTCTTGTGGGAGAACAACTCCATTTGGCTCACTAACTTCACACACCATCAGGCTTCCAAGCAGCTCTCAAGGAAACTCAGTTTTCACACTCTATGCTTAGTGCCCTTTGAGTGCCTAGGACTGCAATTAAGCTGGTAGACCATCCCACACAAACGAATGCTCCACATGCGGGTTTCACATGCCACCAACTCCACATTCACAGGCAACTTCAGCGCCACAGCCGTTTTCAGATAGCCCTCAATGCAAAGGCTCTAGACGCAAATATTGGTGTGAGAGCTAATTCAATCAAGGAAACACTGCATGTTGGTGAAGGGCATATTGAAGAAGGATCAGCCGAGTGATTCTTGTGGGAGAACAACTCCATTTGGCTCACTAACTTCACACACCATCAGGCTTCCAAGCAGCTCTCAAGGAAACTCAGTTTTCACACTCTGTGCTTAGTGCCCTTTGAGTGCATTATCTAGGAATGAACCTGGTAGACCATCCCACACAAACGAATGCTCCACATGCGGGTTTCACATGCCACCAACTCCACATTCACAGGCAACTTCAGCGCCACAGCCGTTTTCAGATAGCCCTCAATGCAAAGGCTCTTGAGGCAAATATGGTGTGAGAGCTAATTCAATCAAGGAAACACTGCATGTTGGTGAAGGGCATATTGAAGAAGGATCAGCCGAGTGGTTCTTGTGGGAGAACAACTCCATTTGGCTCACTAACTTCACACACCATCAGGCTTCCAAGCAGCTCTCAAGGAAACTCAGTTTTCACACTCTATGCTTAGTGCCCTTTGAGTGCATTATCTAGGAATGAACCTGGTAGAGCATCCCACACAAACGAATGCTCCACATGCGGGTTTCACATGCCACCAACTCCAAATTCTCAGGCAACTTCAGCGCCACAGCCGTTTTCAGATAGCCCTCAATGTAAAGGCTCTAGACGCAAATATTGGTGTGAGAGCTAATTCAATCAAGGAAACACTGCATGTTGGTGAAGGGCATATTGAAGAAGGATCAGCCGAGTGGTTCTTGTAGGAGAACAACTCCATTTGGCTCACTAACTTCACACACCATCAGGCTTCCAAGCAGCTCTCAAGGAAACTCAGTTTTCACACTCTATGCTTAGTGCCCTTTGAGTGCATTATCTTGGAATGAACCTGGTAGAGCATCCCACACAAACGAATGCTCCACATGCGGGTTTCACATGCCACCAACTCCACATTCTCAGGCAACTTCAGCGCCACAGCCGTTTTCAGATAGCCCTCAATGCAAAGGCTCTAGACGCAATTACTGGTTTGAGAGCTAATTCAATCAAGGAAACACTGCATGTTGGTGAAGGGTATATTGAAGAAGGATCAGCCGAGTGGTTCTTGTCGGAGAACAACTCCATTTGGCTCACTAACTTCACACACCATCAGGCTTCCAAGCAGCTCTCAAGGAAACTCAGTTTTCACACTCTATGCTTAGTGCCCTTTGAGTGCCTAGTAGTGAAATGAAGCTTGGTGAGCATGCCACACAAACGAATGCCCCACATGCGGGATTCACATGCCACCAACTCCACATTCTCAGGCAACTTCAGCGCCACAGCCGTTTTCAGATAGCCCTCAATGCAAAGGCTCTAGACGCAAATATGGTGTGAGAGCTAATTCAACCAAGGAAACACTGCATGTTGGTGAAGGGCATATTGAAGAAGGATCAGCCGAGTGGTTCTTGTGGGAGAACAACTCCATTTGGCTCACTAACGTCACACACCATCAGGCTTCCAAGCAGCTCTCAAGGAAACTCAGTTTTCACACTCTATGCTTAGTGCCCTTTGAGTGCATTATCTAGGAATGATCCTGGTAGAGCATCCCACACAAACGAATGCTCCACATGCGGTTTTCACATGCCACCAACTCCACATTCTCAGGCAACTTCAGCGCCACAGCCGTTTTCAGATAGCCCTCAATGCAAAGGCTCTAGACGCAAATATGTTGTGAGAGCTAATTCAATCAAGGAAACAGTGCATGTTGGTGAAGGGCATATTGAAGAAGGATCAGCCGAGTGGTCCTTGTGGGACAACAACTCCATTTGGCTCACTAACGTCAAACACCATCAGGCTTCCAAGCAGCTCTCAAGGAAACTCAGTTTTCACACTCTATGCTTAGTGCCCTTTGAGTGCATTATCTAGGAATGAACCTGGTAGAGCATCCCACACAAACGAATGCTCCACATGCGGGTTTCACATGCCACCAACTGCACATTGACAGGCAACTTCAGCGCCACAGCCGTTTTCAGATAGCCCTCAATGCAAAGGCTCTAGACGCAAATATTGGTGTGAGAGCTAATTCAATCAAGGAAACACTGCATGTTGGTGAAGGGCATATTGAAGAAGGATCAGCCGAGTGGTCCTTGTGGGACAACAACTCCATTTGGCTCACTAACTTCACACACCATCAGGCTTCCAAGCAGCTCTCAAGGAAACTCAGTTTTCACACTCTATGCTTAGTGCCCTTTGTTGAGTGCATTATCTAGGAATGAACTTGGTAGAGCATCCCACACAAACAAATGCTCCACATGCGGGTTTCACATGCCACCAACTCCACATTCACAGGCAACTTCAGCGCCACAGCCGTTTCAGATAGCCCTCAATGCAAAGGCTCTAGACACAAATATTGGTGTGAGAGCTAATTCAATCAAGGAAACACTGCATGTTGGTGAAGGGCATATTGAAGAAGGATCAGCCAAGTGGTTCTTGTGGGAGAACAACTCCATTTGGCTCACTAACTTCACACACCATCAGGCTTCCAAGCAGCTCTCAAGAAACTCAGTTTTCACACTCTGTGCTTAGTGCCCTTTGAGTGCATTATCTTGGAATGAACCTGGTAGAGCATCCCACACAAACGAATGCTCCACATGCGGTTTTCACATGCCACCAACTCCACATTCTCAGGCAACTTCAGCGCCACAGCCGTTTTCAGATAGCCCTCAATGCAAAGGCTCTAGACGCAAATATTGGTGTGAGAGCTAATTCAATCAAGGAAACACTGCATGTTGGTGAAGGGCATATTGAAGAAGGATCAGCCGAGTGGTTCTTGTGGGAGAACAACTCCATTTGGCTCACTAACTTCACACACCATCAGGCTTCCAAGCAGCTCTCAAGGAAACTCAGTTTTCACACTCTATGCTTAGTGCCCTTTGAGTGCATTATCTTGGAATGAACCTGGTAGAGCATCCCACACAAACGAATGCTCCACATGCGGGTTTCACATGCCACCAACTCCACATTCTCAGGCAACTTCAGCGCCACAGCCGTTTTCAGATAGCCCTCAATGCAAAGGCTCTAGACGCAAATATTGGTGTGAGAGCTAATTCAATCAAGAAACACTGCATGTTGGTGAAGGGCATATTGAAAAAGGATCAGCCGAGTGGTTCTTACGGGAAAACAACTCCATTTGGCTCACTAACTTCACACACCATCAGGCTTCTAAGCAGCTCTCAAGGAAACTCAGTTTTCACACTCTATGCTTAGTGCCCTTTGAGTGCATTATCTAGGAATGAACCTGGTAGAGCATCCCACACAAACGAATGCTCCACATGCGGGTTTCACAAGCCACCAACTCGACATTCTCAGGCAACTTCAGCGCCACAGCCATTTTCAAATAGCCCTCAATGCAAAGGCTCTAGACGCAAATATTGGTGTGAGAGCTAATTCAATCAAGGAAACACTGCATGTTGGTGAAGGGCATATTGAAGAAGGATCAGCCGAGTGGTTCTTGTGGGAGAACAACTCCATTTGGCTCACTAACTTCACACACCATCAGGCTTCTAAGCAGCTCTCAAGGAAACTCAGTTTTCACACTCTATGCTTAGTGCCCTTTGAGTGCCTAGGACTGAAATTAAGCTGGAAGACAATCCCACACAAACGAATGCTCCACATGCGGGTTAAACATGCCACCAACTCCACATTCACAGGCAACTTCAGCGCCACAGCCGTTTTCAGATAGCCCTCAATGCAAAGGCTCTAGACGCAAATATTGGTGTGAGAGCTAATTCAATCAAGGAAACACTGCATGTTGGTGAAGGGCATATTGAAGAAGGATCAGCCGAGTGGTTCTTGTGGGAGAACAACTCCATTTGGCTCACTAACTTCACACACCATCAGGCTTCCAAGCAGCTCTCAAGGAAACTCAGTTTTCACACTCTATGCTTAGTGCCCTTTGAGTGCATTATCTTGGAATGAACCTGGTAGAGCATCCCACACAAACGAATGCTCCACATGCGGTTTTCACATGCCACCAACTCCACATTCTCAGGCAACTTCAGCGCCACAGCCGTTTTCAGATAGCCCTCAATGCAAAGGCTCTAGACGCAAATATTGGTGTGAGAGCTAATTCAACCAAGGAAACACTGCATGTTGGTGAAGGGCATATTGAAGAAGGATCAGCCGAGTGCTCCTTGTGGGACAACAACTCCGTTTGGCTCACTAACTTCACACACCATCAGGCTTCCAAGCAGCTCTCAAGGAAACTCAGTTTTCACACTCTATGCTTAGTGCCCTTTGAGTGCATTATCTAGGAATGAACCTGGTAGAGCATCCCACACAAACGAATGCTCCACATGCGGGTTTCACATGCCACCAACTCCACATTCACAGGCAACTTCAGCGCCACAGCCGTTTTCAGATAGCCCTCAATGCAAAGGCTCTAGACGCAAATATTGGTGTGAGAGCTAATTCAATCAAGGAAACACTGCATGTTGGTGAAGGGCATATTGAAGAAGGATCAGCCGAGTGGTTCTTGTGGGAGAACAACTCCATTTGGCTCACTAACTTCACACACCATCAGGCTTCTAAGCAGCTCTCAAGGAAACTCAGTTTTCACACTCTATGCTTAGTGCCCTTTGAGTGCCTAGGACTGAAATTAAGCTGGAAGACAATCCCACACAAACGAATGCTCCACATGCGGGTTTCACATGCCACCAACTCCACATTCACAGGCAACTTCAGCGCCACAGCCGTTTTCAGATAGCCCTCAATGCAAAGGCTCTAGACGCAAATATTGGTGTGAGAGCTAATTCAATCAAGGAAACACTGCATGTTGGTGAAGGGCATATTGAAGAAGGATCAGCCGAGTGGTTCTTGTGGGAGAACAACTCCATTTGGCTCACTAACTTCACACACCATCAGGCTTCCAAGCAGCTCTCAAGGAAACTCAGTTTTCACACTCTATGCTTAGTGCCCTTTGAGTGCATTATCTTGGAATGAACCTGGTAGAGCATCCCACACAAACGAATGCTCCACATGCGGTTTTCACATGCCACCAACTCCACATTCTCAGGCAACTTCAGCGCCACAGCCGTTTTCAGATAGCCCTCAATGCAAAGGCTCTAGACGCAAATATTGGTGTGAGAGCTAATTCAACCAAGGAAACACTGCATGTTGGTGAAGGGCATATTGAAGAAGGATCAGCCGAGTGGTCCTTGTGGGACAACAACTCCGTTTGGCTCACTAACCTCACACACCATCAGGCTTCCAAGCAGCTCTCAAGGAAACTCAGTTTTCACACTCTATGCTTAGTGCCCTTTGAGTGCATTATCTAGGAATGAACCTGGTAGACCATCCCACACAAACGAATGCTCCACATGCGGGTTTCACATGCCACCAACTCCACATTCACAGGCAACTTCAGCGCCACAGCCGTTTTCAGATAGCCCTCAATGCAAAGGCTCTTGAGGCAAATATGGTGTGAGAGCTAATTCAATCAAGGAAACACTGCATGTTGGTGAAGGGCATATTGAAGAAGGATCAGCCGAGTGGTTCTTGTGGGAGAACAACTCCATTTGGCTCACTAACTTCACACACCATCAGGCTTCCAAGCAGCTCTCAAGGAAACTCAGTTTTCACACTCTATGCTTAGTGCCCTTTGAGTGCATTATCTAGGAATGAACCTGGTAGAGCATCCCACACAAACGAATGCTCCACATGCGGGTTTCACATGCCACCAACTCCAAATTCTCAGGCAACTTCAGCGCCACAGCCGTTTTCAGATAGCCCTCAATGTAAAGGCTCTAGACGCAAATATTGGTGTGAGAGCTAATTCAATCAAGGAAACACTGCATGTTGGTGAAGGGCATATTGAAGAAGGATCAGCCGAGTGGTTCTTGTGGGAGAACAACTCCATTTGGCTCACTAACTTCACACACCATCAGGCTTCCAAGCAGCTCTCAAGGAAACTCAGTTTCACACTCTATGCTTAGTGCCCTTTGAGTGCATTATCTTGGAATGAAGCTGGTAGAGCATGCCACACAAACGAATGCTCCACATGCGGGTTTCACATGCCACCAACTCCACATTCTCAGGCAACTTCAGCGCCACAGCCGTTTTCAGATAGCCCTCAATGCAAAGGCTCTAGACGCAATTACTGGTTTGAGAGCTAATTCAATCAAGGAAACACTGCATGTTGGTGAAGGGTATATTGAAGAAGGATCAGCCGAGTGGTTCTTGTGGGACAACAACTCCATTTGGCTCACTAACTTCACACACCATCAGGCTTCCAAGCAGCTCTCAAGGAAACTCAGTTTTCACACTCTATGCTTAGTGCCCTTTGAGTGCCTAGGACTGAAATTAAGCTTGGTGAGCATGCCACACAAACGAATGCTCCACATGCGGGATTCACATGCCACCAACTCCACATTCTCAGGCAACTTCAGCGCCACAGCCGTTTTCAGATAGCCCTCAATGCAAAGGCTCTAGACACAAATATTGGTGTGAGAGCTAATTCAACCAAGGAAACACTGCATGTTGGTGAAGGGCATATTGAAGAAGGATCAGCCGAGTGGTTCTTGTGGGACAACAACTCCATTTGGCTCACTAACTTCACACACCATCAGGCTTCCAAGCAGCTCTCAAGGAAACTCAGTTTTCACACTCTATGCTTAGTGCCCTTTGAGTGCATTATCTAGGAATGAACCTGGTAGAGCATGCCACACAAACGAATGCTCCACATGCGGGTTTCACATGCCACCAACTCCACATTGACAGGCAACTTCAGCGCCACAGCCATTTTCAGATAGCCCTCAATGCAAAGGCTCTAGACGCAAATATGGTGTGAGAGCTAATTCAATCAAGGAAACACTGCATGTTGGTGAAGGGCATATTGAAGAAGGATCAGCCGAGTGGTTCTTGTGGAGAACAACTCCATTTGGCTCACTAACGTCACACACCATCAGGCTTCCAAGCAGCTCTCCAGGAAACTCAGTTTTCACACTCTATGCTTAGTGCCCTTTGAGTGCATTATCTAGGAATGATCCTGGTAGAGCATCCCACACAAACGAATGCTCCACATGCGGTTTTCACATGCCACCAACTCCACATTCTCAGGCAACTTCAGCGCCACAGCCGTTTTCAGATAGCCCTCAATGCAAAGGCTCTAGACGCAAATATGTTGTGAGAGCTAATTCAATCAAGGAAACAGTGCATGTTGGTGAAGGGCATATTGAAGAAGGATCAGCCGAGTGGTCCTTGTGGGACAACAACTCCATTTGGCTCACTAACTTCACACACCATCAGGCTTCCAAGCAGCTCTCAAGGAAACTCAGTTTTCACACTCTATGCTTAGTGCCCTTTGAGTGCATTATCTAGGAATGAACCTGGTAGAGCATCCCACACAAACGAATGCTCCACATGCGGGTTTCACATGCCACCAACTGCACATTGACAGGCAACTTCAGCGCCACAGCCGTTTTCAGATAGCCCTCAATGCAAAGGCTCTAGACGCAAATATTGGTGTGAGAGCTAATTCAATCAAGGAAACACTGCATGTTGGTGAAGGGCATATTGAAGAAGGATCAGCCGAGTGGTCCTTGTGGGACAACAACTCCATTTGGCTCACTAACTTCACACACCATCAGGCTTCCAAGCAGCTCTCAAGGAAACTCAGTTTTCACACTCTATGCTTAGTGCCCTTTGAGTGCATTATCTTGGAATGAACCTGGTAGAGCATCCCACACAAACGAATGCTCCACATGCGGGTTTCACATGCCACCAACTCCACATTCTCAGGCAACTTCAGCGCCACAGCCGTTTTCAGATAGCCCTCAATGCAAAGGCTCTAGACGCAAATATTGGTGTGAGAGCTAATTCAATCAAGGAAACACTGCATGTTGGTGAAGGGCATATTGAAAAAGGATCAGCCGAGTGGTTCTTACGGGAAAACAACTCCATTTGGCTCACTAACTTCACACACCATCAGGCTTCTAAGCAGCTCTCAAGGAAACTCAGTTTTCACACTCTATGCTTAGTGCCCTTTGAGTGCATTATCTAGGAATGAACCTGGTAGAGCATCCCACACAAACGAATGCTCCACATGCGGGTTTCACAAGCCACCAACTCGACATTCTCAGGCAACTTCAGCGCCACAGCCATTTTCAAATAGCCCTCAAAGCAAAGGCTCTAGACGCAAATATTGGTGTGAGAGCTAATTCAATCAAGGAAACACTGCATGTTGGTGAAGGGCATATTGAAGAAGGATCAGCCGAGTGGTTCTTGTGGGAGAACAACTCCATTTGGCTCACTAACTTCACACACCATCAGGCTTCCAAGCAGCTCTCAAGGAAACTCAGTTTTCACACTCTATGCTTAGTGCCCTTTGAGTGCATTATCTTGGAATGAAGCTGGTAGAGCATGCCACACAAACGAATGCTCCACATGCGGGTTTCACATGCCACCAACTCCACATTCTCAGGCAACTTCAGCGCCACAGCCGTTTTCAGATAGCCCTCAATGCAAAGGCTCTAGACGCAATTACTGGTTTGAGAGCTAATTCAATCAAGGAAACACTGCATGTTGGTGAAGGGTATATTGAAGAAGGATCAGCCGAGTGGTTCTTGTGGGAGAACAACTCCATTTGGCTCACTAACTTCACACACCATCAGGCTTCCAAGCAGCTCTCAAGGAAACTCAGTTTTCACACTCTATGCTTAGTGCCCTTTGAGTGCCTAGGACTGAAATTAAGCTTGGTGAGCATGCCACACAAACGAATGCTCCACATGCGGGATTCACATGCCACCAACTCCACATTCTCAGGCAACTTCAGCGCCACAGCCGTTTTCAGATAGCCCTCAATGCAAAGGCTCTAGACGCAAATATTGGTGTGAGAGCTAATTCAATCAAGGAAACACTGCATGTTGGTGAAGGGCATATTGAAGAAGGATCAGCCAAGTGGTTCTTGTGGGAGAACAACTCCATTTGGCTCACTAACTTCACACACCATCAGGCTTCCAAGCAGCTCTCAAGGAAACTCAGTTTTCACACTCTATGCTTAGTGCCCTTTGAGTGCATTATCTAGGAATGAACCTGGTAGAGCATCCCACACAAACGAATGCTCCACATGCGGGTTTCACATGCCACCAACTCCACATTCACAGGCAACTTCAGCGCCACAGCCGTTTTCAGATAGCCCTCAATGCAAAGGCTCTAGACGCAAATATTGGTGTGAGAGCTAATTCAATCAAGGAAACACTGCATGTTGGTGAAGGGCATATTGAAGAAGGATCAGCCGAGTGGTTCTTGTGGGAGAACAACTCCATTTGGCTCACTAACTTCACACACCATCAGGCTTCCAAGCAGCTCTCAAGGAAACTCAGTTTTCACACTCTATGCTTAGTGCCCTTTGAGTGCATTATCTTGGAATGAACCTGGTAGAGCATCCCACACAAACGAATGCTCCACATGCGGTTTTCACATGCCACCAACTCCACATTCTCAGGCAACTTCAGCGCCACAGCCGTTTTCAGATAGCCCTCAATGCAAAGGCTCTAGACGCAAATATTGGTGTGAGAGCTAATTCAATCAAGGAAACACTGCATGTTGGTGAAGGGCATATTGAAGAAGGATCAGCCGAGTGGTTCTTGTGGAGAACAACTCCATTTGGCTCACTAACTTCACACACCATCAGGCTTCCAAGCAGCTCTCAAGGAAACTCAGTTTTCACACTCTATGCTTAGTGCCCTTTGAGTGCATTATCTTGGAATGAACCTGGTAGAGCATCCCACACAAACGAATGCTCCACATGCGGGTTTCACATGCCACCAACTCCACATTCTCAGGCAACTTCAGCGCCACAGCCGTTTTCAGATAGCCCTCAATGCAAAGGCTCTAGACGCAAATATTGGTGTGAGAGCTAATTCAATCAAGGAAACACTGCATGTTGGTGAAGGGCATATTGAAAAAGGATCAGCCGAGTGGTTCTTACGGGAAAACAACTCCATTTGGCTCACTAACTTCACACACCATCAGGCTTCTAAGCAGCTCTCAAGGAAACTCAGTTTTCACACTCTATGCTTAGTGCCCTTTGAGTGCATTATCTAGGAATGAACCTGGTAGAGCATCCCACACAAACGAATGCTCCACATGCGGGTTTCACAAGCCACCAACTCGACATTCTCAGGCAACTTCAGCGCCACAGCCATTTTCAAATAGCCCTCAATGCAAAGGCTCTAGACGCAAATATTGGTGTGAGAGCTAATTCAATCAAGGAAACACTGCATGTTGGTGAAGGGCATATTGAAGAAGGATCAGCCGAGTGGTTCTTGTGGGAGAACAACTCCATTTGGCTCACTAACTTCACACACCATCAGGCTTCTAAGCAGCTCTCAAGGAAACTCAGTTTTCACACTCTATGCTTAGTGCCCTTTGAGTGCCTAGGACTGAAATTAAGCTGGTAGACCATCCCACACAAACGAATGCTCCACATGCGGGTTTCACATGCCACCAACTCCACATTCTCAGGCAACTTCAGCGCCACAGCCGTTTTCAGATAGCCCTCAATGCAAAGGCTCTAGACGCAAATATTGGTGTGAGAGCTAATTCAATCAAGGAAACACTGCATGTTGGTGAAGGGCATATTGAAGAAGGATCAGCCGAGTGATTCTTGTGGGAGAACAACTCCATTTGGCTCACTAACTTCACACACCATCATTCTTCCAAGCAGCTCTCAAGGAAACTCAGTTTTCACACTCTGTGCTTAGTGCCCTTTGAGTGCATTATCTAGGAATGAACCTGGTAGACCATCCCACACAAACGAATGCTCCACATGCGGGTTTCACATGCCACCAACTCCACATTCACAGGCAACTTCAACGCCACAGCCGTTTTCAGATAGCCCTCAATGCAAAGGCTCTAGACGCAAATATTGGTGTGAGAGCTAATTCAATCAAGGAAACACTGCATGTTGGTGAAGGGCATATTGAAGAAGGATCAGCCGAGTGGTTCTTGTGGGAGAACAACTCCATTTGGCTCACTAACTTCACACACCATCAGGCTTCCAAGCAGCTCTCAAGGAAACTCAGTTTTCACACTCTATGCTTAGTGCCCTTTGAGTGCATTATCTAGGAATGAACCTGGTAGAGAATCCCACACAAACGAATGCTCCACATGCGGGTTTCACATGCCACCAACTCCACATTCACAGGCAACTTCAGCGCCACAGCCGTTTTCAGATAGCCCTCAATGCAAAGGTTCTAGGCACAAATATTGGTGTGAGAGCTAATTCAATCAAGGAAACACTGCATGTTGGTGAAGGGCATATTGAAGAAGGATCAACCGAGTGGTTCTTGTGGAGAGACAACTCCATTTGGCTCACTAACTTCACACACCATCAGGCTTCCAAGCAGCTCTCAAGAAACTCAGTTTTCACACCCTATGCTTAGTGCCCTTTGAGTGCCTAGGACTGAAATTAAGCTGATAGACCATCCCACACAACGAATGCTCCACATGCGGGTTTCACATGCACCAACTCCACATTCACAGGA
>NW_026701290.1:0-36157 GCF_030435755.1 Ochotona princeps | reverse complement strand
GAGAACAACTCCATTTGGCTCCTTAACTTCACACACCATCAGGCTTCCAAGCAGCTCTCAAGGAAACTCAGTTTTCACACTCTATGCTTAGTGCCCTTTGAGTGCATTATCCAGGAATGAACCTGGTAGAGCATCCCACACAAACGAATGCTCCACATGCGGGTTTCACATGCCACCAACTCCACATTCACAGGCAACTTCAGCGCCACAGCCGTTTTCAGATAGCCCTCAATGCAAAGGCTCTAGACGCAAATATTGGTGTGAGAGCTAATTCAATCAAGGAAAACACTGCATGTTGCTGAAGGCATATTGAAGAAGGATCAGCCGAGTGGTTCTTGTGGGAGAACAACTCCATTTGGCTCCCTAACTTCACACACCATCAGGCTTCCAAGCAGCTCTCAAGGAAACTCAGTTTTCACACTCTATGCTTAATGCCCTTTTTGTGGCTAGGACTGAAATGAAGCTTGGTCAGCATCCCACACAAACGAATGCTCCACATGCGGGGGTTTCACATGCCACCAACTCCACATTCACAGGCAACTTCAGCGCCACAGCCGTTTTCAGATAGCCCTCAATGCAAAGGCTCTAGACGCAAATATTGGTGTGAGAGCTAATTCAATCAAGGAAACACTGCATGTTGGTGAAGGGCATATTGAGAAGAATCAGCCGAGTGGTTCTTGTGGGAGAACAACTCCATTTGGCTCACTAACTTCACACACCATCAGGCTTCCAAGCAGCTCTCAAGGAAACTCAGTTTTCACACTCTATGCTTAGTGCCCTTTGTATGGCTATGACTGAAATGAAGCTTGGTCAGCATCCCACACAAACGAATGCTCACATGCGGGTTTCACATGCACCAACTCCACATTCACAGGCAACTTCAGCGCCACAGCCGTTTCAGATAGCCCTCAAGCAAAGGCTCTAGACGCAAATATTGGTGTGAGAGCTAATTCAATCAAGGAAACACTGCATGTTGGTGAAGGGCATATTGAAGAAGGATCAGCCGAGTGGTTCTTGTGGGAGAACAACTCCATTGGCTCCCTAACTTCACACACCATCAGGCTTCCAAGCAGCTCTCAAGGAAACCTCAGTTTTCACACTCTATGCTTAGTGCCCCTGAGTGCATTATCTAGGAATGAACCTGGTAGAGCATCCCACACAAACGAATGCTCCACATGCGGGTTTCACATGCCACCAACTCCACATTCACAGGCAACTTCAGCGCCACAGCCGTTTTCAGATAGCCCTCAATGCAAAGGCTCTAGACGCAAAATATTGGTGTGAGAGCTAATTCAATCAAGGAAACACTGCATGTTGGTGAAGGGCATATTGAAGAAGGATCAGCCGAGTGGTTCTTGTGGGAGAACAACTCCATTTGGCTCCTAACTTCACACACCATCAGGCTTCCAAGCAGCTCTCAAGGGAAACTCAAGTTGTTCACACTCTATGCTTAGTGCCCTTTGTGTGCCTAGGACTGAAATGAAGCTTGGTCAGCATCCCACACAAACGAATGCTCCACATGCGGGTTTCACTTGCCACCAACTCCACATTCACAGGCAACTTCAGCGCCACAGCCGTTTTCAGATAGCCCTCAATGCAAAGGCTCTAGACGCAAATATTGGTGTGAGAGCTAATTCAATCAAGGAAACACTGCATGTTGGTGAAGGGCATATTGAAGAAGGATCAGCCGAGTGGTTCTTGTGGAGAACAACTCCATTTGGCTCCCTAACTTCACACACCATCAGGCTTCCAAGCAGCTCTCAAGGAAACTCAGTTTTCACACTCTATGCTTAGTGCCTTTGTGTGCCTAGGACTGAAATGAAGCTTGGTCAGCATCCCACACAAACGAATGCTCCACATGCGGGTTTCACTTGCCACCAACTCCACATTCACAGGCAACTTCAGCGCCACAGCCGTTTTCAGATAGCCCTCAATGCAAAGGCTCTAGACGCAAATATTGGTGTGAGAGCTAATTCAATCAAGGAAACACTGCATGTTGGTGAAGGGCATATTGAAGAAGGATCAGCCGAGTGGTTCTTGTGGGAGAACAACTCCATTTGGCTCACTAACTTCACACACCATCAGGCTTCCAAGCAGCTCTCAAGGAAACTCAGTTTTCACACTCTATGCTTAGTGCCCTTTGAGTGCATTATCCAGGAATGAACCTGGTAGAGCATCCCACACAAACGAATGCTCCACATGCGGGGTTTCACATGCCACCAACTCCACATTCACAGGCAACTTCAGCGCCACAGCCGTTTTCAGATAGCCCTCAATGCAAAGGCTCTAGACGCAAATATTGGTGTGAGAGCTAATTCAATCAAGGAAACACTGCATGTTGGTGAAGGGCATATTGAAGAAGGATCAGCCGAGTGGTTCTTGTGGGAGAACAACTCCATTTGGCTCCCCTAACTTCACACACCATCAGGCTTCCAAGCAGCTCTCAAGGAAACTCAGTTTTCACACTCTATGCTTAGTGCCCTTTGAGTGCATTATCCAGGAATGAACCTGGTAGAGCATCCCACACAAACGAATGCTCCACATGCGGGTTTCACATGCCACCAACTCCACATTCACAGGCAACTTCAGCGCCACAGCCGTTTTCAGATAGCCCTCAATGCAAAGGCTCTAGACGCAAATATTGGTGTGAGAGCTAATTCAATCAAGGAAACACTGCATGTTGGTGAAGTGCATATTGAAGAAGGATCAGCCGAGTGGTTCTTGTGGGAGAACAACTCCATTTGGCTCCTTAAACTTCACACACCATCAGGCTTCCAAGCAGCTCTCAAGGAAACTCAGTTTTCACACTCTATGCTTAGTGCCCTTTGAGTGCATTATCCAGGAATGAACCTGGTAGAGCATCCCACACAAACGAATGCTCCACATGCGGGTTTCACATGCCACCACTCCACATTCACAGGCAACTTCAGCGCCACAGCCGTTTTCAGATAGCCCTCAATGCAAAGGCTCTAGACGCAATATTGGTGTGAGAGCTAATTCAATCAAGGAAACACTGCATGTTGGTGAAGGGCATATTGAAGAAGGATCAGCCGAGTGGTTCTTGTGGGAGAACAACTCCATTTGGCTCACTAACTTCACACACCATCAGGCTTCCAAGCAGCTCTCAAGGAAACTCAGTTTTCACACTCTATGCTTAGTGCCCTTTATGTGCCTAGGACTGAAATGAAGCTTGGTCAGCATCCCACACAAACGAATGCTCCACATGCGGGTTTCACATGCCACCAACTCCACATTCACAGGCAACTTCAGCGCCACAGCCGTTTTCAGATAGCCCTCATGCAAAGGCTCTAGACGCAAATATTGGTGTGAGAGCTAATTCAATCAAGGAAACACTGCATGTTGGTGAAGGGGCATATTGAAGAAGGATCAGCCGAGTGGTTCTTGTGGGGAGAACAACTCCATTTGGCTCCCTAACTTCACACACCATCAGGCTTCCAAGCAGCTCTCAAGGAAACTCAGTTTTCACACTCTATGCTTAGTGCCCTTTGTGTGCCTAGGACTGAAATGAAGCTTGGTCAGCCTCCCACACAAACGAATGCTCCACATGCGGGTTTCACTTGCCACCCAACTCCACATTCACAGGCAACTTCAGCGCCACAGCCGTTTTCAGATAGCCCTCAATGCAAAGGCTCTAGACGCAAATATTGGTGTGAGAGCTAATTCAATCAAGGAAACACTGCATGTTGTGTGAAGGGCATATTGAAGATGGATCAGCCGAGTGGTTCTTGTGGGAGAACAACTCCATTTGGCTCCCTAACTTCACACACCATCAGGCTTCCAAGCAGCTCTCAAGGAAACTCAGTTTTCACACTCTATGCTTAGTGCCCTTTGTGTGCCTAGGACTGAAATGAAGCTTGGTCAGCATCCCACACAAACGAATGCTCCACATGCGGGTTTCACTTGCCACCAACTCCACATTCACAGGCAACTTCAGCGCCACAGCCGTTTTCAGATAGCCCTCAATGCAAAGGCTCTAGACGCAAATATTGGTGTGAGAGCTAATTCAATCAAGGAAACACTGCATGTTGGTGAAGGGCATATTGAAGAAGGATCAGCCGAGTGGTTCTTGTGGGAGAACAACTCCATTTGGCTCACTAACTTCACACACCATCAGGCTTCCAAGCAGCTCTCAAGGAAACTCAGTTTTCACACTCTATGCTTAGTGCCCTTTGAGTGCATTATCCAGGAATGAACCTGGTAGAGCATCCCACACAAACGAATGCTCCACATGCGGGTTTCACATGCCACCAACTCCACATTCACAGGCAACTTCAGCGCCACAGCCGTTTTCAGATAGCCCTCAATGCAAAGGCTCTAGACGCAAATATTGGTGTGAGAGCTAATTCAATCAAGGAAACACTGCATGTTGGTGAAGGGCATATTGAAGAAGGATCAGCCGAGTGGTTCTTGTGGGAGAACAACTCCATTTGGCTCCCTAACTTCACACACCATCAGGCTTCCAAGCAGCTCTCAAGGAAACTCAGTTTTCACACTCTATGCTTAGTGCCCTTTGAGTGCATTATCCAGGAATGAACCTGGTAGAGCATCCCACACAAACGAATGCTCCACATGCGGGTTTCACATGCCACCAACTCCACATTCACAGGCAACTTCAGCGCCACAGCCGTTTTCAGATAGCCCTCAATGCAAAGGCTCTAGACGCAAATATTGGTGTGAGAGCTAATTCAATCAAGGAAACACTGCATGTTGGTGAAGTGCATATTGAAGAAGGATCAGCCGAGTGGTTCTTGTGGGAGAACAACTCCATTTGGCTCCTTAACTTCACACACCATCAGGCTTCCAAGCAGCTCTCAAGGAAACTCAGTTTTCACACTCTATGCTTAGTGCCCTTTGAGTGCATTATCCAGGAATGAACCTGGTAGAGCATCCCACACAAACGAATGCTCCACATGCGGGTTTCACATGCCACCAACTCCACATTCACAGGCAACTTCAGCGCCACAGCCGTTTTCAGATAGCCCTCAATGCAAAGGCTCTAGACGCAAATATTGGTGTGAGAGCTAATTCAATCAAGGAAACACTGCATGTTGGTGAAGGGCATATTGAAGAAGGATCAGCCGAGTGGTTCTTGTGGGAGAACAACTCCATTTGGCTCACTAACTTCACACACCATCAGGCTTCCAAGCAGCTCTCAAGGAAACTCAGTTTTCACACTCTATGCTTAGTGCCCTTTATGTGCCTAGGACTGAAATGAAGCTTGGTCAGCATCCCACACAAACGAATGCTCCACATGCGGGTTTCACATGCCACCAACTCCACATTCACAGGCAACTTCAGCGCCACAGCCGTTTTCAGATAGCCCTCAATGCAAAGGCTCTAGACGCAAATATTGGTGTGAGAGCTAATTCAATCAAGGAAACACTGCATGTTGGTGAAGTGCATATTGAAGAAGGATCAGCCGAGTGGTTCTTGTGGGAGAACAACTCCATTTGGCTCACTAACTTCACACACCATCAGGCTTCCAAGCAGCTCTCAAGGAAACTCAGTTTTCACACTCTATGCTTAGTGCCCTTTGAGTGCATTATCCAGGAATGAACCTGGTAGAGCATCCCACACAAACGAATGCTCCACATGCGGGTTTCACATGCCACCAACTCCACATTCACAGGCAACTTCAGCGCCACAGCCGTTTTCAGATAGCCCTCAATGCAAAGGCTCTAGACGCAAATATTGGTGTGAGAGCTAATTCAATCAAGGAAACACTGCATGTTGGTGAAGGGCATATTGAAGAAGGATCAGCCGAGTGGTTCTTGTGGGAGAACAACTCCATTTGGCTCACTAACTTCACACACCATCAGGCTTCCAAGCAGCTCTCAAGGAAACTCAGTTTTCACACTCTATGCTTAGTGCCCTTTATGTGCCTAGGACTGAAATGAAGCTTGGTCAGCATCCCACACAAACGAATGCTCCACATGCGGGTTTCACATGCCACCAACTCCACATTCACAGGCAACTTCAGCGCCACAGCCGTTTTCAGATAGCCCTCAATGCAAAGGCTCTAGACGCAAATATTGGTGTGAGAGCTAATTCAATCAAGGAAACACTGCATGTTGCTGAAGGGCATATTGAAGAAGGATCAGCCGAGTGGTTCTTGTGGGAGAACAACTCCATTTGGCTCCCTAACTTCACACACCATCAGGCTTCCAAGCAGCTCTCAAGGAAACTCAGTTTTCACACTCTATGCTTAATGCCCTTTTTGTGGCTAGGACTGAAATGAAGCTTGGTCAGCATCCCACACAAACGAATGCTCCACATGCGGGTTTCACATGCCACCAACTCCACATTCACAGGCAACTTCAGCGCCACAGCCGTTTTCAGATAGCCCTCAATGCAAAGGCTCTAGACGCAAATATTGGTGTGAGAGCTAATTCAATCAAGGAAACACTGCATGTTGGTGAAGGGCATATTGAAGAAGAATCAGCCGAGTGGTTCTTGTGGGAGAACAACTCCATTTGGCTCACTAACTTCACACACCATCAGGCTTCCAAGCAGCTCTCAAGGAAACTCAGTTTTCACACTCTATGCTTAGTGCCCTTTGTATGGCTATGACTGAAATGAAGCTTGGTCAGCATCCCACACAAACGAATGCTCCACATGCGGGTTTCACATGCCACCAACTCCACATTCACAGGCAACTTCAGCGCCACAGCCGTTTTCAGATAGCCCTCAATGCAAAGGCTCTAGACGCAAATATTGGTGTGAGAGCTAATTCAATCAAGGAAACACTGCATGTTGGTGAAGTGCATATTGAAGAAGGATCAGCCGAGTGGTTCTTGTGGGAGAACAACTCCATTTGGCTCACTAACTTCACACACCATCAGGCTTCCAAGCAGCTCTCAAGGAAACTCAGTTTTCACACTCTATGCTTAGTGCCCTTTGAGTGCATTATCCAGGAATGAACCTGGTAGAGCATCCCACACAAACGAATGCTCCACATGCGGGTTTCACATGCCACCAACTCCACATTCACAGGCAACTTCAGCGCCACAGCCGTTTTCAGATAGCCCTCAATGCAAAGGCTCTAGACGCAAATATTGGTGTGAGAGCTAATTCAATCAAGGAAACACTGCATGTTGCTGAAGGGCATATTGAAGAAGGATCAGCCGAGTGGTTCTTGTGGGAGAACAACTCCATTTGGCTCCCTAACTTCACACACCATCAGGCTTCCAAGCAGCTCTCAAGGAAACTCAGTTTTCACACTCTATGCTTAATGCCCTTTTTGTGGCTAGGACTGAAATGAAGCTTGGTCAGCATCCCACACAAACGAATGCTCCACATGCGGGTTTCACATGCCACCAACTCCACATTCACAGGCAACTTCAGCGCCACAGCCGTTTTCAGATAGCCCTCAATGCAAAGGCTCTAGACGCAAATATTGGTGTGAGAGCTAATTCAATCAAGGAAACACTGCATGTTGGTGAAGGGCATATTGAAGAAGAATCAGCCGAGTGGTTCTTGTGGGAGAACAACTCCATTTGGCTCACTAACTTCACACACCATCAGGCTTCCAAGCAGCTCTCAAGGAAACTCAGTTTTCACACTCTATGCTTAGTGCCCTTTGTATGGCTATGACTGAAATGAAGCTTGGTCAGCATCCCACACAAACGAATGCTCCACATGCGGGTTTCACATGCCACCAACTCCACATTCACAGGCAACTTCAGCGCCACAGCCGTTTTCAGATAGCCCTCAATGCAAAGGCTCTAGACGCAAATATTGGTGTGAGAGCTAATTCAATCAAGGAAACACTGCATGTTGGTGAAGGGCATATTGAAGAAGGATCAGCCGAGTGGTTCTTGTGGGAGAACAACTCCATTTGGCTCACTAACTTCACACACCATCAGGCTTCCAAGCAGCTCTCAAGGAAACTCAGTTTTCACACTCTATGCTTAGTGCCCTTTGAGTGCATTATCCAGGAATGAACCTGGTAGAGCATCCCACACAAACGAATGCTCCACATGCGGGTTTCACATGCCACCAACTCCACATTCACAGGCAACTTCAGCGCCACAGCCGTTTTCAGATAGCCCTCAATGCAAAGGCTCTAGATGCAAATATTGGTGTGAGAGCTAATTCAATCAAGGAAACACTGCATGTTGGTGAAGGGCATATTGAAGAAGGATCAGCCGAGTGGTTCTTGTGGGAGAACAACTCCATTTGGCTCACTAACTTCACACACCATCAGGCTTCCAAGCAGCTCTCAAGGAAACTCAGTTTTCACACTCTATGCTTAGTGCCCTTTGAGTGCATTATCTAGGAATGAACCTGGTAGAGCATCCCACACAAACGAATGCTCCACATGCGGGTTTCACATGCCACCAACTCCACATTCACAGGCAACTTCAGCGCCACAGCCGTTTTCAGATAGCCCACAATGCAAAGGCTCTAGACGCAAATATTGGTGTGAGAGCTAATTCAATCAAGGAAACACTGCATGTTGGTGAAGGGCATATTGAAGAAGGATCAACCGAGTGGTTCTTGTGGGAGAACAACTCCATTCGGCTCACTAACTTCACACACCATCAGGCTTCCAAGCAGCTCTCAAGGAAACTCAGTTTTCACACTCTATGCTTAGTGCCCTTTGTGTGCCTAGGACTGAAATGAAGCTTGGTCAGCATCCCACACAAACGAATGCTCCACATGCGGGTTTCACATGCCACCAACTCCACATTCACAGGCAACTTCAGCGCCACAGCCGTTTTCAGATAGCCCTCAATGCAAAGGCTCTAGACGCAAATATTGGTGTGAGAGCTAATTCAATCAAGGAAACACTGCATGTTGGTGAAGGGCATATTGAAGAAGGATCAGCCGAGTGGTTCTTGTGGGAGAACAACTCCATTTGTCTCACTAACTTCACACACCATCAGGCTTCCAAGCAGCTCTCAAGGAAACTCAGTTTTCACACTCTATGCTTAGTGCCCTTTGAGTGCATTATCCAGGAATGAACCTGGTAGAGCATCCCACACAAACGAATGCTCCACATGCGGGTTTCACATGCCACCAACTCCACATTCACAGGCAACTTCAGCGCCACAGCCGTTTTCAGATAGCCCTCAATGCAAAGGCTCTAGACGCAAATATTGGTGTGAGAGCTAATTCAATCAAGGAAACACTGCATGTTGGTGAAGGGCATATTGAAGAAGGATCAGCCGAGTGGTTCTTGTGGGAGAACAACTCCATTTGGCTCACTAACTTCACACACCATCAGGCTTCCAAGCAGCTCTCAAGGAAACTCAGTTTTCACACTCTATGCTTAGTGCCCTTTGAGTGCATTATCTAGGAATGAACCTGTTAGAGCATCCCACACAAACGAATGCTCCACATGCGGGTTTCACATGCCACCAACTCCACATTCACAGGCAACTTCAGCGCCACAGCCGTTTTCAGATAGCCCTCAATGCAAAGGCTCTAGACGCAAATATTGGTGTGAGAGCTAATTCAATCAAGGAAACACTGCATGTTGGTGAAGTGCATATTGAAGAAGGATCAGCCGAGTGGTTCTTGTGGGAGAACAACTCCATTTGGCTCCTTAACTTCACACACCATCAGGCTTCCAAGCAGCTCTCAAGGAAACTCAGTTTTCACACTCTATGCTTAGTGCCCTTTGAGTGCATTATCCAGGAATGAACCTGGTAGAGCATCCCACACAAACGAATGCTCCACATGCGGGTTTCACATGCCACCAACTCCACATTCACAGGCAACTTCAGCGCCACAGCCGTTTTCAGATAGCCCTCAATGCAAAGGCTCTAGACGCAAATATTGGTGTGAGAGCTAATTCAATCAAGGAAACACTGCATGTTGGTGAAGGGCATATTGAAGAAGGATCAGCCGAGTGGTTCTTGTGGGAGAACAACTCCATTTGGCTCACTAACTTCACACACCATCAGGCTTCCAAGCAGCTCTCAAGGAAACTCAGTTTTCACACTCTATGCTTAGTGCCCTTTATGTGCCTAGGACTGAAATGAAGCTTGGTCAGCATCCCACACAAACGAATGCTCCACATGCGGGTTTCACATGCCACCAACTCCACATTCACAGGCAACTTCAGCGCCACAGCCGTTTTCAGATAGCCCTCAATGCAAAGGCTCTAGACGCAAATATTGGTGTGAGAGCTAATTCAATCAAGGAAACACTGCATGTTGGTGAAGTGCATATTGAAGAAGGATCAGCCGAGTGGTTCTTGTGGGAGAACAACTCCATTTGGCTCACTAACTTCACACACCATCAGGCTTCCAAGCAGCTCTCAAGGAAACTCAGTTTTCACACTCTATGCTTAGTGCCCTTTGAGTGCATTATCCAGGAATGAACCTGGTAGAGCATCCCACACAAACGAATGCTCCACATGCGGGTTTCACATGCCACCAACTCCACATTCACAGGCAACTTCAGCGCCACAGCCGTTTTCAGATAGCCCTCAATGCAAAGGCTCTAGACGCAAATATTGGTGTGAGAGCTAATTCAATCAAGGAAACACTGCATGTTGGTGAAGGGCATATTGAAGAAGGATCAGCCGAGTGGTTCTTGTGGGAGAACAACTCCATTTGGCTCACTAACTTCACACACCATCAGGCTTCCAAGCAGCTCTCAAGGAAACTCAGTTTTCACACTCTATGTTTAGTGTCCTTTATGTGCCTAGGACTGAAATGAAGCTTGGTCAGCATCCCACACAAACGAATGCTCCACATGCGGGTTTCACATGCCACCAACTCCACATTCACAGGCAACTTCAGCGCCACAGCCGTTTTCAGATAGCCCTCAATGCAAAGGCTCTAGACGCAAATATTGGTGTGAGAGCTAATTCAATCAAGGAAACACTGCATGTTGGTGAAGTGCATATTGAAGAAGGATCAGCCGAGTGGTTCTTGTGGGAGAACAACTCCATTTGGCTCACTAACTTCACACACCATCAGGCTTCCAAGCAGCTCTCAAGGAAACTCAGTTTTCACACTCTATGCTTAGTGCCCTTTGAGTGCATTATCCAGGAATGAACCTGGTAGAGCATCCCACACAAACGAATGCTCCACATGCGGGTTTCACATGCCACCAACTCCACATTCACAGGCAACTTCAGCGCCACAGCCGTTTTCAGATAGCCCTCAATGCAAAGGCTCTAGACGCAAATATTGGTGTGAGAGCTAATTCAATCAAGGAAACACTGCATGTTGCTGAAGGGCATATTGAAGAAGGATCAGCCGAGTGGTTCTTGTGGGAGAACAACTCCATTTGGCTCCCTAACTTCACACACCATCAGGCTTCCAAGCAGCTCTCAAGGAAACTCAGTTTTCACACTCTATGCTTAGTGCCCTTTGAGTGCATTATCCAGGAATGAACCTGGTAGAGCATCCCACACAAACGAATGCTCCACATGCGGGTTTCACATGCCACCAACTCCACATTCACAGGCAACTTCAGCGCCACAGCCGTTTTCAGATAGCCCTCAATGCAAAGGCTCTAGACGCAAATATTGGTGTGAGAGCTAATTCAATCAAGGAAACACTGCATGTTGGTGAAGTGCATATTGAAGAAGGATCAGCCGAGTGGTTCTTGTGGGAGAACAACTCCATTTGGCTCCTTAACTTCACACACCATCAGGCTTCCAAGCAGCTCTCAAGGAAACTCAGTTTTCACACTCTATGCTTAGTGCCCTTTGAGTGCATTATCCAGGAATGAACCTGGTAGAGCATCCCACACAAACGAATGCTCCACATGCGGGTTTCACATGCCACCAACTCCACATTCACAGGCAACTTCAGCGCCACAGCCGTTTTCAGATAGCCCTCAATGCAAAGGCTCTAGACGCAAATATTGGTGTGAGAGCTAATTCAATCAAGGAAACACTGCATGTTGGTGAAGGGCATATTGAAGAAGGATCAGCCGAGTGGTTCTTGTGGGAGAACAACTCCATTTGGCTCACTAACTTCACACACCATCAGGCTTCCAAGCAGCTCTCAAGGAAACTCAGTTTTCACACTCTATGCTTAGTGCCCTTTATGTGCCTAGGACTGAAATGAAGCTTGGTCAGCATCCCACACAAACGAATGCTCCACATGCGGGTTTCACATGCCACCAACTCCACATTCACAGGCAACTTCAGCGCCACAGCCGTTTTCAGATAGCCCTCAATGCAAAGGCTCTAGACGCAAATATTGGTGTGAGAGCTAATTCAATCAAGGAAACACTGCATGTTGGTGAAGTGCATATTGAAGAAGGATCAGCCGAGTGGTTCTTGTGGGAGAACAACTCCATTTGGCTCACTAACTTCACACACCATCAGGCTTCCAAGCAGCTCTCAAGGAAACTCAGTTTTCACACTCTATGCTTAGTGCCCTTTGAGTGCATTATCCAGGAATGAACCTGGTAGAGCATCCCACACAAACGAATGCTCCACATGCGGGTTTCACATGCCACCAACTCCACATTCACAGGCAACTTCAGCGCCACAGCCGTTTTCAGATAGCCCTCAATGCAAAGGCTCTAGACGCAAATATTGGTGTGAGAGCTAATTCAATCAAGGAAACACTGCATGTTGGTGAAGTGCATATTGAAGAAGGATCAGCCGAGTGGTTCTTGTGGGAGAACAACTCCATTTGGCTCCTTAACTTCACACACCATCAGGCTTCCAAGCAGCTCTCAAGGAAACTCAGTTTTCACACTCTATGCTTAGTGCCCTTTGAGTGCATTATCCAGGAATGAACCTGGTAGAGCATCCCACACAAACGAATGCTCCACATGCGGGTTTCACATGCCACCAACTCCACATTCACAGGCAACTTCAGCGCCACAGCCGTTTTCAGATAGCCCTCAATGCAAAGGCTCTAGACGCAAATATTGGTGTGAGAGCTAATTCAATCAAGGAAACACTGCATGTTGCTGAAGGGCATATTGAAGAAGGATCAGCCGAGTGGTTCTTGTGGGAGAACAACTCCATTTGGCTCCCTAACTTCACACACCATCAGGCTTCCAAGCAGCTCTCAAGGAAACTCAGTTTTCACACTCTATGCTTAATGCCCTTTTTGTGGCTAGGACTGAAATGAAGCTTGGTCAGCATCCCACACAAACGAATGCTCCACATGCGGGTTTCACATGCCACCAACTCCACATTCACAGGCAACTTCAGCGCCACAGCCGTTTTCAGATAGCCCTCAATGCAAAGGCTCTAGACGCAAATATTGGTGTGAGAGCTAATTCAATCAAGGAAACACTGCATGTTGGTGAAGGGCATATTGAAGAAGAATCAGCCGAGTGGTTCTTGTGGGAGAACAACTCCATTTGGCTCACTAACTTCACACACCATCAGGCTTCCAAGCAGCTCTCAAGGAAACTCAGTTTTCACACTCTATGCTTAGTGCCCTTTGTATGGCTATGACTGAAATGAAGCTTGGTCAGCATCCCACACAAACGAATGCTCCACATGCGGGTTTCACATGCCACCAACTCCACATTCACAGGCAACTTCAGCGCCACAGCCGTTTTCAGATAGCCCTCAATGCAAAGGCTCTAGACGCAAATATTGGTGTGAGAGCTAATTCAATCAAGGAAACACTGCATGTTGGTGAAGGGCATATTGAAGAAGGATCAGCCGAGTGGTTCTTGTGGGAGAACAACTCCATTTGGCTCACTAACTTCACACACCATCAGGCTTCCAAGCAGCTCTCAAGGAAACTCAGTTTTCACACTCTATGCTTAGTGCCCTTTGAGTGCATTATCTAGGAATGAACCTGGTAGAGCATCCCACACAAACGAATGCTCCACATGCGGGTTTCACATGCCACCAACTCCACATTCACAGGCAACTTCAGCGCCACAGCCGTTTTCAGATAGCCCTCAATGCAAAGGCTCTAGACGCAAATATTGGTGTGAGAGCTAATTCAATCAAGGAAACACTGCATGTTGGTGAAGGGCATATTGAAGAAGGATCAGCCGAGTGGTTCTTGTGGGAGAACAACTCCATTTGGCTCCCTAACTTCACACACCATCAGGCTTCCAAGCAGCTCTCAAGGAAACTCAGTTTTCACACTCTATGCTTAGTGCCCTTTGTGTGCCTAGGACTGAAATGAAGCTTGGTCAGCATCCCACACAAACGAATGCTCCACATGCGGGTTTCACTTGCCACCAACTCCACATTCACAGGCAACTTCAGCGCCACAGCCGTTTTCAGATAGCCCTCAATGCAAAGGCTCTAGACGCAAATATTGGTGTGAGAGCTAATTCAATCAAGGAAACACTGCATGTTGGTGAAGGGCATATTGAAGAAGGATCAGCCGAGTGGTTCTTGTGGGAGAACAACTCCATTTGGCTCACTAACTTCACACACCATCAGGCTTCCAAGCAGCTCTCAAGGAAACTCAGTTTTCACACTCTATGCTTAGTGCCCTTTGAGTGCATTATCCAGGAATGAACCTGGTAGAGCATCCCACACAAACGAATGCTCCACATGCGGGTTTCACATGCCACCAACTCCACATTCACAGGCAACTTCAGCGCCACAGCCGTTTTCAGATAGCCCTCAATGCAAAGGCTCTAGACGCAAATATTGGTGTGAGAGCTAATTCAATCAAGGAAACACTGCATGTTGGTGAAGGGCATATTGAAGAAGGATCAGCCGAGTGGTTCTTGTGGGAGAACAACTCCATTTGGCTCACTAACTTCACACACCATCAGGCTTCCAAGCAGCTCTCAAGGAAACTCAGTTTTCACACTCTATGCTTAGTGCCCTTTGAGTGCATTATCTAGGAATGAACCTGGTAGAGCATCCCACACAAACGAATGCTCCACATGCGGGTTTCACATGCCACCAACTCCACATTCACAGGCAACTTCAGCGCCACAGCCGTTTTCAGATAGCCCACAATGCAAAGGCTCTAGACGCAAATATTGGTGTGAGAGCTAATTCAATCAAGGAAACACTGCATGTTGGTGAAGGGCATATTGAAGAAGGATCAGCCGAGTGGTTCTTGTGGGAGAACAACTCCATTTGGCTCACTAACTTCACACACCATCAGGCTTCCAAGCAGCTCTCAAGGAAACTCAGTTTTCACACTCTATGCTTAGTGCCCTTTGTGTGCCTAGGACTGAAATGAAGCTTGGTCAGCATCCCACACAAACGAATGCTCCACATGCGGGTTTCACATGCCACCAACTCCACATTCACAGGCAACTTCAGCGCCACAGCCGTTTTCAGATAGCCCTCAATGCAAAGGCTCTAGACGCAAATATTGGTGTGAGAGCTAATTCAATCAAGGAAACACTGCATGTTGGTGAAGGGCATATTGAAGAAGGATCAGCCGAGTGGTTCTTGTGGGAGAACAACTCCATTTGGCTCACTAACTTCACACACCATCAGGCTTCCAAGCAGCTCTCAAGGAAACTCAGTTTTCACACTCTATGCTTAGTGCCCTTTGAGTTTATTATCCAGGAATGAACCTGGTAGAGCATCCCACACAAACGAATGCTCCACATGCGGGTTTCACATGCCACCAACTCCACATTCACAGGCAACTTCAGCGCCACAGCCGTTTTCAGATAGCCCTCAATGCAAAGGCTCTAGACGCAAATATTGGTGTGAGAGCTAATTCAATCAAGGAAACACTGCATGTTGGTGAAGGGCATATTGAAGAAGGATCAGCCGAGTGGTTCTTGTGGGAGAACAACTCCATTTGGCTCACTAACTTCACACACCATCAGGCTTCCAAGCAGCTCTCAAGGAAACTCAGTTTTCACACTCTATGCTTAGTGCCCTTTGAGTGCATTATCTAGGAATGAACCTGGTAGAGCATCCCACACAAACGAATGCTCCACATGCGGGTTTCACATGCCACCAACTCCACATTCACAGGCAACTTCAGCGCCACAGCCGTTTTCAGATAGCCCACAATGCAAAGGCTCTAGACGCAAATATTGGTGTGAGAGCTAATTCAATCAAGGAAACACTGCATGTTGGTGAAGGGCATATTGAAGAAGGATCAACCGAGTGGTTCTTGTGGGAGAACAACTCCATTTGGCTCACTAACTTCACACACCATCAGGCTTCCAAGCAGCTCTCAAGGAAACTCAGTTTTCACACTCTATGCTTAGTGCCCTTTGTGTGCCTAGGACTGAAATGAAGCTTGGTCAGCATCCCACACAAACGAATGCTCCACATGCGGGTTTCACATGCCACCAACTCCACATTCACAGGCAACTTCAGCGCCACAGCCGTTTTCAGATAGCCCTCAATGCAAAGGCTCTAGACGCAAATATTGGTGTGAGAGCTAATTCAATCAAGGAAACACTGCATGTTGGTGAAGGGCATATTGAAGAAGGATCAGCCGAGTGGTTCTTGTGGGAGAACAACTCCATTTGGCTCACTAACTTCACACACCATCAGGCTTCCAAGCAGCTCTCAAGGAAACTCAGTTTTCACACTCTATGCTTAGTGCCCTTTGAGTGCATTATCCAGGAATGAACCTGGTAGAGCATCCCACACAAACGAATGCTCCACATGCGGGTTTCACATGCCACCAACTCCACATTCACAGGCAACTTCAGCGCCACAGCCGTTTTCAGATAGCCCTCAATGCAAAGGCTCTAGACGCAAATATTGGTGTGAGAGCTAATTCAATCAAGGAAACACTGCATGTTGGTGAAGGGCATATTGAAGAAGGATCAGCCGAGTGGTTCTTGTGGGAGAACAACTCCATTGGCTCACTAACTTCACACACCATCAGGCTTCCAAGCAGCTCTCAAGGAAACTCAGTTTTCACACTCTATGTTTAGTGCCCTTTGAGTGCATTATCTAGGAATGAACCTGGTAGAGCATCCCACACAAACGAATGCTCCACATGCGGGTTTCACATGCCACCAACTCCACATTCACAGGCAACTTCAGCGCCACAGCCGTTTTCAGATAGCCCTCAATGCAAAGGCTTTAGACGCAAATATTGGTGTGAGAGCTAATTCAATCAAGGAAACACTGCATGTTGGTGAAGGGCATATTGAAGAAGGATCAGCCGAGTGGTTCTTGTGGGAGAACAACTCCATTTGGCTCCCTAACTTCACACACCATCAGGCTTCCAAGCAGCTCTCAAGGAAACTCAGTTTTCACACTCTATGCTTAATGCCCTTTGTGTGCCTAGGACTGAAATGAAGCTTGGTCAGCATCCCACACAAACGAATGCTCCACATGCGGGTTTCACATGCCACCAACTCCACATTCACAGGCAACTTCAGCGCCACAGCCGTTTTCAGATAGCCCTCAATGCAAAGGCTCTAGACGCAAATATTGGTGTGAGAGCTAATTCAATCAAGGAAACACTGCATGTTGGTGAAGTGCATATTGAAGAAGGATCAGCCGAGTGGTTCTTGTGGGAGAACAACTCCATTTGGCTCACTAACTTCACACACCATCAGGCTTCCAAGCAGCTCTCAAGGAAACTCAGTTTTCACACTCTATGCTTAGTGCCCTTTGAGTGCATTATCTAGGAATGAACCTGGTAGAGCATCCCACACAAACGAATGCTCCACATGCGGGTTTCACATGCCACCAACTCCACATTCACAGGCAACTTCAGCGCCACAGCCGTTTTCAGATAGCCCTCAATGCAAAGGCTCTAGACGCAAATATTGGTGTGAGAGCTAATTCAATCAAGGAAACACTGCATGTTGGTGAAGGGCATATTGAAGAAGGATCAGCCGAGTGGTTCTTGTGGGAGAACAACTCCATTTGGCTCACTAACTTCACACACCATCAGGCTTCCAAGCAGCTCTCAAGGAAACTCAGTTTTCACACTCTATGCTTAGTGCCCTTTGAGTGCATTATCTAGGAATGAACCTGGTAGAGCATCCCACACAAACGAATGCTCCACATGCGGGTTTCACATGCCACCAACTCCACATTCACAGGCAACTTCAGCGCCACAGCCGTTTTCAGATAGCCCTCAATGCAAAGGCTCTAGACGCAAATATTGGTGTGAGAGCTAATTCAATCAAGGAAACACTGCATGTTGGTCAAGGGCATATTGAAGAAGGATCAGCCGAGTGGTTCTTGTGGGAGAACAACTCCATTTGGCTCACTAACTTCACACACCATCAGGCTTCCAAGCAGCTCTCAAGGAAACTCAGTTTTCACACTCTATGCTTAGTGCCCTTTGAGTGCATTATCTAGGAATGAACCTGGTAGAGCATCCCACACAAACGAATGCTCCACATGCGGGTTTCACATGCCACCAACTCCACATTCACAGGCAACTTCAGCGCCACAGCCGTTTTCAGATAGCCCTCAATGCAAAGGCTCTAGACGCAAATATTGGTGTGAGAGCTAATTCAATCAAGGAAACACTGCATGTTGCTGAAGGGCATATTGAAGAAGGATCAGCCGAGTGGTTCTTGTGGGAGAACAACTCCATTTGGCTCCCTAACTTCACACACCATCAGGCTTCCAAGCAGCTCTCAAGGAAACTCAGTTTTCACACTCTATGCTTAGTGCCCTTTGTGTGCCTAGGACTGAAATGAAGCTTGGTCAGCATCCCACACAAACGAATGCTCCACATGCGGGTTTCACATGCCACCAACTCCACATTCACAGGCAACTTCAGCGCCACAGCCGTTTTCAGATAGCCCTCAATGCAAAGGCTCTAGACGCAAATATTGGTGTGAGAGCTAATTCAATCAAGGAAACACTGCATGTTGGTGAAGGGCATATTGAAGAAGGATCAGCCGAGTGGTTCTTGTGGGAGAACAACTCCATTTGGCTCACTAACTTCACACACCATCAGGCTTCCAAGCAGCTCTCAAGGAAACTCAGTTTTCACACTCTATGCTTAGTGCCCTTTGAGTGCATTATCTAGGAATGAACCTGGTAGAGCATCCCACACAAACGAATGCTCCACATGCAGGTTTCACATGCCACCAACTCCACATTCACAGGCAACTTCAGCGCCACAGCCGTTTTCAGATAGCCCACAATGCAAAGGCTCTAGACGCAAATATTGGTGTGAGAGCTAATTCAATCAAGGAAACACTGCATGTTGGTGAAGGGCATATTGAAGAAGGATCAGCCGAGTGGTTCTTGTGGGAGAACAACTCCATTTGGCTCACTAACTTCACACACCATCAGGCTTCCAAGCAGCTCTCAAGGAAACTCAGTTTTCACACTCTATGCTTAATGCCCTTTGTGTGACTAGGAATGAAATGAAGCTTGGTCAGCATCCCACACAAACGAATGCTCCACATGCGGGTTTCACATGCCACCAACTCCACATTCACAGGCAACTTCAGCGCCACAGCCGTTTTCAGATAGCCCTCAATGCAAAGGCTCTAGACGCAAATATTGGTGTGAGAGCTAATTCAATCAAGGAAACACTGCATGTTGGTGAAGTGCATATTGAAGAAGGATCAGCCGAGTGGTTCTTGTGGGAGAACAACTCCATTTGGCTCACTAACTTCACACACCATCAGGCTTCCAAGCAGCTCTCAAGGAAACTCAGTTTTCACACTCTATGCTTAGTGCCCTTTGTGTGCATTATCTAGGAATGAACCTGGTAGAGCATCCCACACAAACGAATGCTCCACATGCGGGTTTCACATGCCACCAACTCCACATTCACAGGCAACTTCAGCGCCACAGCCGTTTTCAGATAGCAAACAATGCAAAGGCTCTAGACGCAAATATTGGTGTGAGAGCTAATTCAATCAAGGAAACACTGCATGTTGGTGAAGGGCATATTGAAGAAGGATCAGCCGAGTGGTTCTTGTGGGAGAACAACTCCATTTGGCTCCCTAACTTCACACACCATCAGGCTTCCAAGCAGCTCTCAAGGAAACTCAGTTTTCACACTCTATGCTTAGTGCCCTTTGTGTGCCTAGGAATGAAATGAAGCTTGGTCAGCATCCCACACAAACGAATGCTCCACATGCGGGTTTCACATGCCACCAACTCCACATTCACAGGCAACTTCAGCGCCACAGCCGTTTTCAGATAGCCCTCAATGCAAAGGCTCTAGATGCAAATATTGGTGTGAGAGCTAATTCAATCAAGGAAACACTGCATGTTGGTGAAGGGCATATTGAAGAAGGATCAGCCAAGTGGTTCTTGTGGGAGAACAACTCCATTTGGCTCACTAACTTCACACACCATCAGGCTTCCAAGCAGCTCTCAAGGAAACTCAGTTTTCACACTCTATGCTTAGTGCCCCTTGTGTGCATTATCTAGGAATGAACCTGGTAGAGCATCCCACACAAACGAATGCTCCACATGCGGGTTTCACATGCCACCAACTCCACATTCACAGGCAACTTCAGCGCCACAGCCGTTTTCAGATAGCCCACAATGCAAAGGCTCTAGACGCAAATATTGGTGTGAGAGCTAATTCAATCAAGGAAACACTGCATGTTGGTGAAGGGCATATTGAAGAAGGATCAGCCGAGTGGTTCTTGTGGGAGAACAACTCCATTTGGCTCCCTAACTTCACACACCATCAGGCTTCCAAGCAGCTCTCAAGGAAACTCAGTTTTCACACTCTATGCTTAGTGCCCTTTGTGTGACTAGGAATGAAATGAAGCTTGGTCAGCATCCCACACAAACGAATGCTCCACATGCGGGTTTCACATGCCACCAACTCCACATTCACAGGCAACTTCAGCGCCACAGCCGTTTTCAGATAGCCCTCAATGCAAAGGCTCTAGACGCAAATATTGGTGTGAGAGCTAATTCAATCAAGGAAACACTGCATGTTGGTGAAGGGCATATTGAAGAAGGATCAGCCGAGTGGTTCTTGTGGGGAGAACAACTCCATTTGGCTCCCTAACTTCACACACCATCAGGCTTCCAAGCAGCTCTCAAGGAAACTCAGTTTTCACACTCTATGCTTAATGCCCTTTGTGTGGCTAGGACTGAAATGAAGCTTGGTCAGCATCCCACACAAACGAATGCTCCACATGCCGGGTTTCACATGCCACCAACTCCACATTCACAGGCAACTTCAGCGCACAGCCGTTTTCAGATAGCCCTCAATGCAAAGGCTCTAGACGCAAATATTGGTGTGAGAGCTAATTCAATCAAGGAAACACTGCATGTTGGTGAAGGGCATATTGAAGAAGAATCAGCCGAGTGGTTCTTGTGGGAGAACAACTCCATTTGGCTCACTAACTTCACACACCATCAGGCTTCCAAGCAGCTCTCAAGGAAACTCAGTTTTCACACTCTATGCTTAGTGCCCTTTGTAGCTATGACTGAAATGAAGCTTGGTCAGCATCCCACACAAACGAATGCTCCACATGCGGGTTTCACATGCCACCAACTCCACATTCACAGGCAACTTCAGCGCCACAGCCGTTTGCAGATAGCCCTCAATGCAAAGGCTCTAGACGCAAATATTGGTGTGAGAGCTAATTCAATCAAGGAAACACTGCATGTTGGTGAAGGGCATATTGAAGAAGGATCAGCCGAGTGGTTCTTGTGGGAGAACAACTCCATTTGGCTCACTAACTTCACACACCATCAGGCTTCCAAGCAGCTCTCAAGGAAACTCAGTTTTCACACTCTATGCTTAGTGCCCTTTGAGTGCATTATCTAGGAATGAACCTGGTAGAGCATCCCACACAAACGAATGCTCCACATGCGGGTTTCACATGCCACCAACTCCACATTCACAGGCAACTTCAGCGCCACAGCCGTTTTCAGATAGCCTCAATGCAAAGGCTCTAGACGCAAATATTGGTGTGAGAGCTAATTCAATCAAGGAAACACTGCATGTTGGTGAAGGGCATATTGAAGAAGGATCAGCCGAGTGGTTCTTGTGGGAGAACAACTCCATTTGGCTCCCTAACTTCACACACCATCAGGCTTCAAGCAGCTCTCAAGGAAACTCAGTTTTCACACCCTATGCTTAGTGCCCTTTGTGTGCCTAGGACTGAAATGAAGCTTGGTCAGCATCCCACACAAACGAATGCTCCACATGCGGGTTTCACTTGCCACCAACTCCACATTCACAGGCAACTTCAGCGCCACAAGCCGTTTTCAGATAGCCCTCAATGCAAAGGCTCTAGACGCAATATTGGTGTGAGAGCTAATTCAATCAAGGAAACACTGCATGTTGGTGAAGGGCATATTGAAGAAGGATCAGCTGAGTGGTTCTTGTGGGAGAACAACTCCATTTGGCTCACTAACTTCACACACCATCAGGCTTCCAAGCAGCTCTCAAGGAAACTCAGTTTTCACACTCTATGCTTAGTGCCCTTTGAGTGCATATCCAGGAATGAACCTGGTAGAGCATCCCACACAAACGAATGCTCCACATGCGGGTTTCACATGCCACCAACTCCACATTCACAGGCAACTTCAGCGCCACAGCCGTTTTCAGATAGCCCTCAATGCAAAGGCTCTAGATGCAAATATTGGTGTGAGAGCTAATTCAATCAGGAAACACTGCATGTTGGTGAAGGGCATATTGAAGAAGGATCAGCCGAGTGGTTCTTGTGGGAGAACAACTCCATTTGGCTCACTAACTTCACACACCATCAGGCTTCCAAGCAGCTCTCAAGGAAACTCAGTTTTCACACTCTATGCTTAGTGCCCTTTGAGTGCATTATCTAGGAATGAACCTGGTAGAGCATCCCACACAAACGAATGCTCCACATGCGGTTTCACATGCCACCAACTCCACATTCACAGGCAACTTCAGCGCCACAGCGTTTTCAGATAGCCCACAATGCAAAGGCTCTAGACGCAAATATTGGTGTGAGAGCTAATTCAATCAAGGAAACACTGCATGTTGGTGAAGGGCATATTGAAGAAGGATCAACCGAGTGGTTCTTGTGGGAGAACAACTCCCATTCGGCTCACTAACTTCACACACCATCAGGCTTCCAAGCAGCTCTCAAGGAAACTCAGTTTTCACACTCTATGCTTAGTGCCCTTTGTGTGCCTAGGACTGAAATGAAGCTTGGTCAGCATCCCACACAAACGAATGCTCCACATGCGGGTTTCACATGCCACCAACTCCACATTCACAGGCAACTTCAGCGCCACAGCCGTTTTCAGATAGCCCTCAATGCAAAGGCTCTAGAACGCAATATTGGTGTGAGAGCTAATTCAATCAAGGAAACACTGCATGTTGGCTGAAGGGCATATTGAAGAAGGATCAGCCGAGTGGTTCTTGTGGGAGAACAACTCCATTTGGCTCACTAACTTCACACACCATCAGCTTCCAAGCAGCTCTCAAGGAAACTCAGTTTTCACACTCTATGCTTAGTGCCCTTTGAGTGCATTATCCAGGAATGAACCTGGTAGAGCATCCCACACAAACGAATGCTCCACATGCGGGTTTCACATGCCACCAACTCCACATTCACAGGCACTTCAGCGCCACAGCCGTTTTCAGATAGCCCTCAATGCAAAGGCTCTAGACGCAAATATTGGTGTGAGAGCTAATTCAATCAGGAAACACTGCATGTTGGTGAAGGGCATATTGAAGAAGGATCAGCCGAGTGGTTCTTGTGGGAGAACAACTCCATTTGGCTCACTAACTTCACACACCATCAGGCT
Organism: Ochotona princeps; assembly: GCF_030435755.1. Lineage (NCBI taxonomy): Eukaryota > Metazoa > Chordata > Mammalia > Lagomorpha > Ochotonidae > Ochotona > Ochotona princeps. The sequence goes on along the minus strand of NW_026701290.1, from coordinate 12,591 downwards.
TCCAAGCAGCTCTCAAGGAAACTCAGTTTTCACACTCTATGCTTAGTGCCCTTTGAGTGGCATTATCTAGGAATGAAACCTGTTAGAGCATCCCACACAAACGAATGCTCCACATGCGGGTTTCACATGCCACCAACTCCACATTCACAGGCAACTTCAGCGCCACAGCCGTTTTCAGATAGCCCACAATGCAAAGGCTCTAGACGCAAATATTTGTGTGAGAGCTAATTCAATCAAGAAAACACTGCATGTTGGTGAAGGCATATTGAAGAAGGATCAGCCGAGTGGTTCTTGTGGGAGAACAACTCCATTTGGCTCACTAACTTCACACACCATCAGGCTTCCAAGCAGCTCTCAAGGAAACTCAGTTTTCACACTCTATGCTTAGTGCCCTTTGAGTGCATTATCTAGGAATGAACCTGTTAGAGCATCCCACACAAACGAATGCTCCACATGCGGGTTTCACATGCCACCAACTCCACATTCACAGGCAACTTCAGCGCCACAGCCGTTTTCATATAGCCCTCAATGCAAAGGCTTTAGACGCAAATATTGGTGTGAGAGCTAATTCAATCAAGGAAACACTGCATGTTGGTGAAGGGCATATTGAAGAAGGATCAGCCGAGTGGTTCTTGTGGGAGAACAACTCCATTTGGCTCACTAACTTCACACACCATCAGGCTTCCAAGCAGCTCTCAAGGAAACTCAGTTTTCACACTCTATGCTTAATGCCCTTTGTGTGCCTAGACTGAATGAAGCTTGGTCAGCATCCCACACAAACGAATGCTCCACATGCGGGTTTCACATGCCACCAACTCCACATTCACAGGCAACTTCAGCGCCACAGCCGTTTTCAAGATAGCCCTCAATGCAAAGGCTCTAGACGCAAATATTGGTGTGAGAGCTAATTCAATCAAGGAAACACTGCATGTTGCTGAAGGGCATATTGAAGAAGGATCAGCCGAGTGGTTCTTGTGGGAGGACAACTCCATTTGGCTCACTAACTTCACACACCATCAGGCTTCCAAGCAGCTCTCAAGGAAACTCAGTTTTCACACTCTATGCTTAGTGCCCTTTGAGTGCATTATCTAGGAATGAACCTGGTAGAGCATCCCACACAAACGAATGCTCCACATGCGGGTTCACATGCCACCAACTCCACATTCACAGGCAACTTCAGCGCCACAGCCGTTTTCAGATAGCCCTCAATGCAAAGGCTCTAGACGCAAATATTGGTGTGAGAGCTAATTCAATCAAGGAAACACTGCATGTTGGTGAAGGGCATATTGAAGAAGGATCAGCCGAGTGGTTCTTGTGGGAGAACAACTCCATTTGGCTCACTAACTTCACACACCATCAGGCTTCCAAGCAGCTCTCAAGGAAACTCAGTTTTCACACTCTATGCTTAGTGCCCTTTGAGTGCATTATCTAGGAATGAACCTGGTAGAGCATCCCACACAAACGAATGCTCCACATGCGGGTTTCACATGCCACCAACTCCACATTCACAGGCAACTCAGCGCCACTGCCGTTTTCAGATAGCCCTCAATGCAAAGGCTCTAGACGCAAATATTGGTGTGAGAGCTAATTCAATCAAGGAAACACTGCATGTTGGTGAAGGGCATATTGAAGAAGGATCAGCCGAGTGGTTCTTGTGGGAGAACAACTCCATTTGGCTCACTAACTTCACACACCATCAGGCTTCCAAGCAGCTCTCAAGGAAACTCAGTTTTCACACTCTATGCTTAGTGCCCTTGAGTGCATTATCTAGGAATGAACCTGGTAGAGCATCCCACACAAACGAATGCTCCACATGCGGGTTTCACATGCCACCAACTCCACATTCACAGGCAACTTCAGCGCCACAGCCGTTTTCAGATAGCCCTCAATGCAAAGGCTCTAGACGCAAATATTGGTGTGAGAGCTAATTCAATCAAGGAAACACTGCATGTTGGTCAAGGGCATATTGAAGAAGGATCAGCCGAGTGGTTTCTTGTGGGAGAACAACTCCATTTGGCTCACTAACTTCACACACCATCAGGCTTCCAAGCAGCTCTCAAGGAAACTCAGTTTTCACACTCTATGCTTAGTGCCCTTTGAGTGCATTATCTAGGAATGAACCTGGTAGAGCATCCCACACAAACGAATGCTCCACATGCGGGTTTCACATGCCACCAACTCCACATTCACAGGCAACTTCAGCGCCACAGCCGTTTTCAGATAGCCCTCAATGCAAAGGCTCTAGACGCAAATATTGGTGTGAGAGCTAATTCAATCAAGGAAACACTGCATGTTGGTGAAGGGCATATTGAAGAAGGATCAGCCGAGTGGTTCTTGTGGGAGAACAACTCCATTTGGCTCCCTAACTTCACACACCATCAGGCTTCCAAGCAGCTCTCAAGGAAACTCAGTTTTCACACTCTATGCTTAGTGCCCTTTGAGTGCATTATCTAGGAATGAACCTGGTAGAGCATCCCACACAAACGAATGCTCCACATGCAGGTTTCACATGCCACCAACTCCACATTCACAGGCAACTTCAGCGCCACAGCCGTTTTCAGATAGCCCACAATGCAAAGGCTCTAGACGCAAATATTGGTGTGAGAGCTAATTCAATCAAGGAAACACTGCATGTTGGTGAAGGGCATATTGAAGAAGGATCAGCCGAGTGGTTCTTGTGGGAGAACAACTCCATTTGGCTCACTAACTTCACACACCATCAGGCTTCCAAGCAGCTCTCAAGGAAACTCAGTTTTCACACTCTATGCTTAATGCCCTTTGTGTGACTAGGAATGAAATGAAGCTTGGTCAGCATCCCACACAAACGAATGCTCCACATGCGGGTTTCACATGCCACCAACTCCACATTCACAGGCAACTTCAGCGCCACAGCCGTTTTCAGATAGCCCTCAATGCAAAGGCTCTAGACGCAAATATTGGTGTGAGAGCTAATTCAATCAAGGAAACACTGCATGTTGGTGAAGTGCATATTGAAGAAGGATCAGCCGAGTGGTTCTTGTGGGAGAACAACTCCATTTGGCTCACTAACTTCACACACCATCAGGCTTCCAAGCAGCTCTCAAGGAAACTCAGTTTTCACACTCTATGCTTAGTGCCCTTTGAGTGCATTATCTAGGAATGAACCTGGTAGAGCATCCCACACAAACGAATGCTCCACATGCGGGTTTCACATGCCACCAACTCCACATTCACAGGCAACTTCAGCGCCACAGCCGTTTTCAGATAGCCCACAATGCAAAGGCTCTAGACGCAAATATTGGTGTGAGAGCTAATTCAATCAAGGAAACACTGCATGTTGGTGAAGGGCATATTGAAGAAGGATCAGCCGAGTGGTTCTTGTGGGAGAACAACTCCATTTGGCTCACTAACTTCACACACCATCAGGCTTCCAAGCAGCTCTCAAGGAAACTCAGTTTTCACACTCTATGCTTAGTGCCCTTTGTGTGCCTAGGAATGAAATGAAGCTTGGTCAGCATCCCACACAAACGAATGCTCCACATGCGGGTTTCACATGCCACCAACTCCACATTCACAGGCAACTTCAGCGCCACAGCCGTTTTCAGATAGCCCTCAATGCAAAGGCTCTAGACGCAAATATTGGTGTGAGAGCTAATTCAATCAAGGAAACACTGCATGTTGGTGAAGGGCATATTGAAGAAGGATCAGCCGAGTGGTTCTTGTGGGAGAACAACTCCATTTGGCTCCCTAACTTCACACACCATCAGGCTTCCAAGCAGCTCTCAAGGAAACTCAGTTTTCACACTCTATGCTTAGTGCCCTTTGTGTGCATTATCTAGGAATGAACCTGGTAGAGCATCCCACACAAACGAATGCTCCACATGCGGGTTTCACATGCCACCAACTCCACATTCACAGGCAACTTCAGCGCCACAGCCGTTTTCAGATAGCCCTCAATGCAAAGGCTCTAGACGCAAATATTGGTGTGAGAGCTAATTCAATCAAGGAAACACTGCATGTTGGTGAAGGGCATATTGAAGAAGGATCAGCCGAGTGGTTCTTGTGGGAGAACAACTCCATTTGGCTCACTAACTTCACACACCATCAGGCTTCCAAGCAGCTCTCAAGGAAACTCAGTTTTCACACTCTATGCTTAATGCCCTTTGTGTGCCTAGGACTGAAATGAAGCTTGGTCAGCATCCCACACAAACGAATGCTCCACATGCGGGTTTCACATGCCACCAACTCCACATTCACAGGCAACTTCAGCGCCACAGCCGTTTTCAGATAGCCCTCAATGCAAAGGCTCTAGACGCAAATATTGGTGTGAGAGCTAATTCAATCAAGGAAACACTGCATGTTGGTGAAGGGCATATTGAAGAAGGATCAGCCGAGTGGTTCTTGTGGGAGAAAAACTCCATTTGGCTCACTAACTTCACACACCATCAGGCTTCCAAGCAGCTCTCAAGGAAACTCAGATTGCACACTCTATGCTTAGTGCCCTTTGAGTGCGTAGGACTGAGATGAAGCTTGGTGAGCATCCCACACAAACGAATGCTCCACATGCGGGTTTCACTTGCCACCAACTCCACATTCACAGGCAACTTCAGCGCCACAGCCGTTTTCAGATAGCCCTCAATGCAAAGGCTCTAGACGCAAATATTGGTGTGAGAGCTAATTCAATCAAGGAAACACTGCATGTTGGTGAAGGGCATATTGAAGAAGGATCAGCCGAGTGGTTCTTGTGGGAGAACAACTCCATTTGGCTCACTAACTTCACACACCATCAGGCTTCCAAGCAGCTCTCAAGGAAACTCAGTTTTCACACTCTATGCTTAATGCCCTTTGTGTGCCTAGGACTGAAATGAAGCTTGGTCAGCATCCCACACAAACGAATGCTCCACATGCGGGTTTCACATGCCACCAACTCCACATTCACAGGCAACTTCAGCGCCACAGCCGTTTTCAGATAGCCCTCATGCAAAGGCTCTAGACGCAAATATTGGTGTGAGAGCTAATTCAATCAAGGAAACACTGCATGTTGGTGAAGTGCATATTGAAGAAGGATCAGCCGAGTGGTTCTTGTGGGAGAACAACTCCATTGGCTCACTAACTTCACACACCATCAGGCTTCCAAGCAGCTCTCAAGGAAACTCAGTTTTCACACTCTATGCTTAGTGCCCTTTGAGTGCATTATCTAGGAATGAACCTGGTAGAGCATCCCACACAAACGAATGCTCCACATGCAGGTTTCACATGCCACCAACTCCACATTCACAGGCAACTTCAGCGCTACAGCCGTTTTCAGATAGCCCACAATGCAAAGGCTCTAGACGCAAATATTGGTGTGAGAGCTAATTCAATCAAGGAAACACTGCATGTTGGTGAAGGGCATATTGAAGAAGGATCAGCCGAGTGGTTCTTGTGGGAGAACAACTCCATTTGGCTCACTAACTTCACACACCATCAGGCTTCCAAGCAGCTCTCAAGGAAACTCAGTTTTCACACTCTATGCTTAATGCCCTTTGTGTGACTAGGAATGAAATGAAGCTTGGTCAGCATCCCACACAAACGAATGCTCCACATGCGGGTTTCACATGCCACCAACTCCACATTCACAGGCAACTTCAGCGCCACAGCCGTTTTCAGATAGCCCTCAATGCAAAGGCTCTAGACGCAAATATTGGTGTGAGAGCTAATTCAATCAAGGAAACACTGCATGTTGGTGAAGTGCATATTGAAGAAGGATCAGCCGAGTGGTTCTTGTGGGAGAACAACTCCATTTGGCTCACTAACTTCACACACCATCAGGCTTCCAAGCAGCTCTCAAGGAAACTCAGTTTTCACACTCTATGCTTAGTGCCCTTTGTGTGCATTATCTAGGAATGAACCTGGTAGAGCATCCCACACAAACGAATGCTCCACATGCGGGTTTCACATGCCACCAACTCCACATTCACAGGCAACTTCAGCGCCACAGCCGTTTTCAGATAGCCCACAATGCAAAGGCTCTAGACGCAAATATTGGTGTGAGAGCTAATTCAATCAAGGAAACACTGCATGTTGGTGAAGGGCATATTGAAGAAGGATCAGCCGAGTGGTTCTTGTGGGAGAACAACTCCATTTGGCTCACTAACTTCACACACCATCAGGCTTCAAGCAGCTCTCAAGGAAACTCAGTTTTCACACTCTATGCTTAGTGCCCTTTGTGTGACTAGGAATGAAATGAAGCTTGGTCAGCATCCCACACAAACGAATGCTCCACATGCGGGTTTCACATGCCACCAACTCCACATTCACAGGCAACTTCAGCGCCACAGCCGTTTTCAGATAGCCCTCATGCAAAGGCTCTAGACGCAAATATTGGTGTGAGAGCTAATTCAATCAAGGAAACACTGCATGTTGGTGAAGTGCATATTGAAGAAGGATCAGCCGAGTGGTTCTTGTGGGAGAACAACTCCATTTGGCTCACTAACTTCACACACCATCAGGCTTCCAAGCAGCTCTCAAGGAAACTCAGTTTTCACACTCTATGCTTAGTGCCCTTTGTGTGCATTATCTAGGAATGAACCTGGTAGAGCATCCCACACAAACGAATGCTCCACATGCGGGTTTCACATGCCACCAACTCCACATTCACAGGCAACTTCAGGCCACAGCCGTTTTCAGATAGCCCACAATGCAAAGGCTCTAGACGCAAATATTTGTGTGAGAGCTAATTCAATCAAGGAAACACTGCATGTTGGTGAAGGGCATATTGAAGAAGGATCAGCCGAGTGGTTCTTGTGGGAGAACAACTCCATTTGGGTCACTAGCTTCACACACCATCAGGCTTCCAAGCAGCTCTCAAGGAAAATCAGTTTTCACACTCTATGCTTAGTGGCCCTTTGTGTGCCTAGGACTGAAATGAAGCTTGGACAGCATCCCACACAAACGAATGCTCCACATGCGGGTTTCACATGCCACCAACTCCACATTCACAGGCAACTTCAGCGCCACAGCCGTTTTCAGATAGCCCTCAATGCAAAGGCTCTAGACGCAAATATTGGTGTGAGAGCTAATTCAATCAAGGAAACACTGCATGTTGGTGAAGGGCATATTGAAGAAGGAATCAGCCGAGTGGTTCTTGTGGGAGAACAACTCCATTTGGCTCACTAACTTCACACACCATCAGGCTTCCAAGCAGCTCTCAAGGAAACTCAGTTTTCACACTCTATGCTTAATGCCCTTTGTGTGCCTAGGACTGAAATGAAGCTTGGTCAGCATCCCACACAAACGAATGCTCCACATGCGGGTTTCACATGCCACCAACTCCACATTCACAGGCAACTTCAGCGCCACAGCCGTTTTCAGATAGCCCTCAATGCAAAGGCTCTAGACGCAAATATTGGTGTGAGAGCTAATTCAATCAAGGAAACACTGCATGTTGGTGAAGGGCATATTGAAGAAGGATCAGCCGAGTGGTTCTTGTGGGAGAAAAACTCCATTTGGCTCACTAACTTCACACCACCATCAGGCTTCCAAGCAGCTCTCAGGAAACTCAGATTGCACACTCTATGTTTAGTGCCCTTTGAGTGCGTAGGACTGAAATGAAGCTGGTGAGCATCCCACACAAACGAATGCTCCACATGCGGGTTTCACTTGCCACCAACTCCACATTCACAGGCAACTATCAGCGCACAGCCGTTTTCAGATAGCCCTCAATGCAAGGCTATGAGCAAATATTGGTGTGAGAGCTAATTCAATCAAGGAAACACTGCATGTTGGTGAAGGGCATATTGAAGAAGGATCAGCCGAGGTGGTTCTTGTGGGAGAACAACTCCATTTGGCTCACTAACTTCAACACACCATCAGGCTTCCAAGCAGCTCTCAAGGAAACTCAGTTTTCACACTCTATGCTTAGTGCCCTTTGAGTGCATTATCTAGGATTGAATGGGGTAGAGATAGTACACAAACGAATGCTCCACATGCGTTTCATTGTTTACATGCACATACTCAGGCAATTCTCACGTTTTCAGATAGCCTTCAATGCAAAGGCTCTAGACGCAAATATTGGTGTGAGAGCTAATTCAATCAAGGAAACACTGCATGTTGGTGAAGGGCATATTGAAGAAGGATCAGCCGAGTGGTTCTTGTGGGAGAACAACTCCATTTGGCTCACTAACTTCACACATCAGGTTCAAGGCTTTCAAGAAACTCAGTTTTCACACTGCTAGTGCCCTTTGAGTGCTATTAGTGCATTATCTAGGAATGAACTGGTAGAGCATCCCAACACAAACGAATGCTCCACATGCGGGTTTCACATGCCTCCAACTCCACATTCACAGGCAACTTCAGCGCCACAGCCGTTTTCAGATAGCCCTCAATGCAAAAGCTCTAGACGCAATATTGGTGAGAGATCAAGGAACAATCATGTTGGTGAAGGGCATTGTTGAAGAATGGATCAGCCGAGTGGTTCTTGTGGAAGAACAACTCCATTTGGCTCACTAACTTCACACAACCATCAGGCTTCCAAGCAGCTCTCAGGAACTCAGTTTTCACACTCTATGCTTAGTGCCCTTTGAGTGCATTATCTAGGAATGAACCTGGTAGAGCATCCCACACAAACGAATGCTCCACATGCGGGTTTCACATGCCACCAACTCCACATTCACAGCAACTTCAGCGCCACAGCAGTTTTCAGATAGCCCTCAATGCAAAGGCTCTAGACGCAAATATTGGTGTGAGAGCTAATTCAATCAAGGAAACACTGCATGTTGGTGAAGGGCATATTGAAGAAGGATCAGCTGAGTGGTTCTTGTGGAGAACAACTCCATTTGGCTCACTAACTTCACACACCATCAGGCTTCCAAGCAGCTCTCAAGGAAACTCAGTTTTCACACTCTATGCTTAGTGCCCTTTGAGTGCATTATCTAGGAATGAACCTGGTAGAGCATCCCACACAAACGAATGCTCCACATGCGGGTTTCACATGCCACCAACTCCACATTCACAGGCAACTTCAGCGCCACAGCCGTTTTCAGATAGCCCTCAATGCAAAGGCTCAAGACGCAAATATTGGTGTGAGAGCTAATTCAATCAAGGAAACACTGCATGTTGGTGAAGGGCATATTGAAGAAGGATCAGCCGAGTGGTTCTTGTGGGAGAACAACTCCATTTGGCTCACTAACTTCACACACCATCAGGCTTCCAGCAGCTCTCAAGGAAACTCAGTTTTCACACTCTATGCTTAATGCCCTTTGAGTGCATTATCTAGGAATGACCTGGTAGAGCATCCCACACAAACGAATGCTCCACATGCGGTTTCACATGCCACCAACTCCACATTCACAGGCAACTTCAGCGCCACAGCCGTTTTCAGATAGCCCTCAATGCAAAGGCTCTAGACGCAAATATGGTGTGAGAGGTAATTCAATCAAGGAAACACTGCATGTTGGTGAAGGGGCATATTGAAGAAGATCAGCCGAGTGGTTCTTGTGGGAGAAAAACTCCATTTGGCTCACTAACTTCACACACCATCAGGCTTACAAGCAGCTCTCAAGGGAAACTCAGTTTTCACACTCTATGCTTAGTGCCCTTTGAGTGCATTATCTAGGAATGAACCTGGTAGAGCATCCCACACAAACGAATGCTCCACATGCGGGTTTCACATGCCACCAACTCCACATTCACAGGCAACTTCAGCGCCACAGCCGTTTTCAGATAGCCCTCAATGCAAAGGCTCTAGACGCAAATATTGGTGTGAGAGCTAATTCAATCAAGGAAACACTGCATGTTGGTGAAGGGCATATTGAAGAAGGATCAGGTGAGTGGTTCTTGTGGGAGAACAACTCCATTTGGCTCACTAACTTCACACAACATCAGGCTTCCAAGCAGCTCTCAAGGAAACTCAGTTTTCACACTCTATGCTTAGTGCCCTTTGAGTGCATTATCTAGGAATGAACCTGGTAGAGCATCCCACACAAACGAATGCTCCACATGCGGGTTTCACATGCCACAACTGCCCACACTCACAGGCAACTTCAGCGCCACAAGCCGTTTTCAGATAGCCCTCAATGCAAAGGCTCAGACGCAAATATTGGTGTGAGAGCTAATTCAATCAAGGAAAAACTGCATGTTGGTGAAGGGCATATTGAAGAAGGATCAGCCGAGTGGTTCTTGTGGGAGAACAACTCCATTTGGCTCACTAACTTCACACACCATCAGGCTTCCAAGCAGCTCTCAAGGAACTCAGTTTTCACACTCTATGCTTAGTGCCCTTTGAGTGCATTATCTAGGAATGAACCTGGTAGAGCATCCCACAGAAACAAATGCTCCACATGCGGGTTTCACATGCCACCAACTCCACATTCACAGGCAACATCAGCGCCACAGCCGTTTGCAGATAGCCCTCAATGCAAAGGCTCTAGACGCAAATATTGGTGTGAGAGCTAATTCAATCAAGGAAACACTGCATGTTGGTCAAGGGCATATTGAAGAAGGATCAGCTGAGTGGTTCTTGTGGGAGAACAACTCCATTTGGCTCACTAACTTCACACACCATCAGGCTTCCAAGCAGCTCTCAAGGAAACTCAGTTTTCACACTCTATGCTTAGTGCCCTTTGTGTGCCTAGGACTGAAATGAAGCTTGGTCAGCATCCCACACAAACGAATGCTCCACATGCGGGTTTCACATGCCACCAACTCCACATTCACAGGCACTTCAGCGCCACAGCCGTTTCAGATAGCCCACAATGCAAAGGCTCTAGACCGCAAATATTGGTGTGAGAGCTAATTCAATCAAGGAAACACTGCATGTTGGTGAAGGGCATATTGAAGAAGGATCAGCCGAGTGGTTCTTGTGGGAGAACAACTCCATTTGGCTCACTAACTTCACACACCATCAGGCTTCCAAGCAGCTCTCAAGGAAACTCAGTTTTCACACTCTATGCTTAGTGCCCTTGAGTGCATTATCTAGGAATGAACCTGGTAGAGCATCCCACACAAACGAATGCTCCACATGCGAGTTTCACATGCCACCAACTCCACATTCACAGGCAACTTCAGCGCCACAGCCGTTTTCAGATAGCCCTCAATGCAAAGGCTCTAGACGCAAATATTGGTGTGAGAGCTAATTCAATCAAGGGAAACACTGCATGTTGGTGAAGGGCATATTGAAGAAGGATCAGCCGAGTGGTTCTTGTGGAGAACAACTCCATTTGGCTCCCTAACTTCACACACCATCAGGCTTCCAAGCAGCTCTCAAGGAAACTCAGTTTTCACACTCTATGTTTAGTGCCCTTTGAGTGCATTATCTAGGAATGAACCTGGTAGAGTATCCCACACAAACGAATGCTCCACATGCGGGTTTCACATGCCACCAACTCCACATTCACAGGCAACTTCAGCGCCACAGCCGTTTTCAGATAGCCCTCAAGGCAAAGGCTCTAGACACAAATATTGGTGTGAGAGCTAATTCAATCAAGGAAACACTGCATGTTGGTGAAGGGCATATTGAAGAAGGATCAGCCGAGTGGTTCTTGTGGGAGAACAACTCCATTTGGCTCACTAACTTCACACACCATCAGGCTTCCAAGCAGCTCTCAAGGAAACTCAGTTTTCACACTCTATGCTTAGTGCCCTTTGTGTGCCTAGGACTGAAATGAAGCGTGGTCAGCATCCCACACAAACGAATGCTCCACATGCGGGTTTCACATGCCACCAACTCCACATTCACAGGCAACTTCAGCGCCACAGCCGTTTTCAGATAGCCCTCAATGCAAAGGCTCTAGACGCAAATATTGGTGTGAGAGCTAATTCAATCAAGGAAACACTGCATGTTGGTGAAGGGCATATTGAAGAAGGATCAGCCGAGTGGTTCTTGTGGGAGAACAACTCCATTTGGCTCACTAACTTCACACACCATCAGGCTTCCAAGCAGCTCTCAAGGAAACTCAGTTTTCACACTCTATGCTTAGTGCCCTTTGAGTGCATTATCTAGGAATGAACCTGGTAGAGCATCCCACACAAACGAATGCTCCACATGCGGGTTTCACATGCCACCAACTCCACATTCACAGGCAACTTCAGCGCCACAGCCGTTTTCAGATAGCCCACAATGCAAAGGCTCTAGACGCAAATATTGGTGTGAGAGCTAATTCAATCAAGGAAACACTGCATGTTGGTGAAGGGCATATTGAAGAAGGATCAGCCGAGTGGTTCTTGTGGGAGAACAACTCCATTTGGCTCACTAACTTCACACACCATCAGGCTTCCAAGCAGCTCTCAAGGAAACTCAGTTTTCACACTCTATGTTTAGTGCTCTTTGTATGCCTAGGACTGAAATGAAGCTTGGTCAGCATCCCACACAAACGAATGCTCCACATGCGGGTTTCACATGCCACCAACTCCACATTCACAGGCAACTTCAGCGCCACAGCCGTTTTCAGATAGCCCTCAATGCAAGAGCTCTAGACGCAAATATTGGTGTGAGAGCTAATTCAATCAAGGAAACACTGCATGTTGGTGAAGGGCATATTGAAGAAGGATCAGCTGAGTGGTTCTTGTGGGAGAACAACTCCATTTGGCTCCCTAACTTCACACACCATCAGGCTTCAAGCAGCTCTCAAGGAA